>NC_057350.1:139374779-139622279 GCF_016509475.1 Prionailurus bengalensis
GACTCATGATCTCGTGGTTCATGAGTTCTAGCCCTGCATCGGGCTCTGTGCTGACAGCTTAGAGCCTGGAGCCTGCTTCAGATTCTGTCTCCCTCTCTCTGCCCCTCCCCGACTCGTGCTCTGTCTCTCTCTGTCAAAAATAAATAAAAACATTAAAAAATTTTTAAAAAAAATAAAGTAAATAAATAAATAAATAAATCAGGAAACTGAGGCTTGGAAAGATTGAGGTTTGTTCAAGGCCACTAGGTGATTCAAGACAAATGAGCCTCTAATTCAGGACCTTTTCGTAGACTCTGACAGTTTTCATTTTCATACATATGGGTCGATCATCAAATTCATTTTGTATTTCCCTTTCCAGCTTCTATTTAAGTCTCTCCAGATTTACTAACTGTGGGACTATGAGCAGGATACTTAACGTCTCTGAAATTATTTCCTTATGAGTTAAAACATTTACCATAAAATACAGGATTAATATAACTCTATTCTTCTTAGGATTGTTTGGAGAATTGAATTAGACAACACTGTTAGAAAACATGGTCTATTACTTACATAGCAACTATTTGATAAAAGTTAGTATCCTACCATCACTCTTTGGATGAGGGTGATAAAATGCAGGTTATGGTATATTTGAACAGAGGATGAGAGGGAAGGTAGAACAGGAATTTGATTTAACCTGTTCACTTCATATCCTGGGATAATACATTGTCCTACCTGAAAATGCATTATGCAGTTATAATTGCATTCAGACTTACAGAAACACGACTTAGTTAAAATATCTATGCCTCAACTGCATGTCCGACTCAGCCCTGATCCTCACGCTGCTGTTTTGCTTGATTTACATGCTTAGTAACTGATCATTATTCTTTCTGATCTTCGGCCCAATATTTCAAGACCAGCATAGGAGGGGAATGCCATATTCCGTTGGTAAGTTACATTTAGGGACACTCGTGTATTGTGATACTCTGGTTGTAACAAGTGGGTTTCTGAAACAACCTGACAAATGAAGGACCTGGATAGGTAGCGAACAAATCATTAACACAAAGTTGAATGGGTAAGTTTCATTTAATCAAGGCTTCTATTAAATGATATTCAAAATTGAGCTCTTCCGGAGAGTGTCAAACATTCCATGGGAACAGTGGAGAGAGAAGAACCTGAAAAGAGACCTTCCCCCAAAAGTATCCAAGTAGGAGAAAGCAAAGAGCACCTCTTCCAAAGAAGACACTTAGATATTGCTACACACCAGCATGTGGCAAAATGCTTTTCAGAGAGTGCTGTGCGTAGACTATCCATCTTGAGCATAAATTGAAAAACTCATCCTCAAATATCTCAGATGCTCTAACAGCACAGTTTGATGTTTAAGTCCTGAGCTTTGGGAAAATCCAGCTGTATCATTTTACTCTGAACCAGCAGTTCCTCCCACCTTGCTCCCACAGCATCAGGCTTCTCATCTGGCTTTTCTGAATCCAAAAGGGGCACCATTACAGAAACACAAAGGCACCCACTAAAATATGCTATTCAGTAAAACAAGTGAAATAAAATAAATAAAATAAAATAAAATAAAATAAAATAAAATAAAATAAAATAGCAGCACTGGAAAAAGCTAGCTGATCTCCTCCCTTACTATTTATTTAAATAAGACAATATTCAGAAGCTTACAATATGGCTGCAGAAAGTTAAGCTTTTCCTAAAATTTCTTGATCGACACCCACTTCCTATGACCAGACTAAAAATATAGCATGTAAACAAGCCTTCCAGAAAGAAAGTTGTGGCATTGATTTTTTTTTTCCCCCTCCATTCCTCTTTTTCTATCAGACTTCATAGACCACAGTACGGTGTTATCAGCATGGCCAGACTAATTCAGCAGGCAGTCAGGTTCTCCCATACACACGCTTATCAGTCTCCTGTAAGAACTTTGTCATTTAGTGAACTATGGGTATTAGAACTGAGTTACTGGGAGTAAATTCTGCCAAAAATAGAACTTTAAAAATCAACCTATAGAGAAGAAGAATGTTATTATGGCTTCAAAATCCATACATTTAAAAGGAAATTATAATCAACCATACGATGGATATTCTTAAAAAATGTAATTGTGCTTTCCTAGCCAACTGTCAGCATGGGCTACTTACTTACTTACCTAAAGATCTACCTATTGGTGTCACATTTCTTAACACCAGTATAATCATATTAACCATTTTGTTGTCACCTGGAGTTTCTAAGGTGATGCCACCTCTATTCTGTATCGCTTAAATAAGGGACCAGGGTGGTGGAGAGTGAGTTCCTACTTCACGCATGAAATTTATTTAACAGGGCCCCAAACATCTCAGGAATCAAGATACAAGGTATTTTTTTTAAATCAAAGTTAATGCAAAAAAAAAGCCATAATGAAGAAAATACAAAAATTTTAAATAAAGACATAAACAGGCTTCCTCATTTTGCCACTTGCCTTAGCCCCAATATGGCTCCACATGGCACTGTCACTGATTGTAATCGTTATTTAAAACTTTCACATTTTGTTCATCATGGGTTCTTTTGCATTTTAATTTTGAAAGATATTACACTACAATCTTATATATCTCGACTACTGAGTTTTGGGCAATCCCTTAAATTCTCTGACGGAGGCAAATGCCTCACTCACCTCACCCTCGTCTGCCCTGAAGGAGCTGCACAGGCAGGCTGGATGCCACAGGAGTTAGCTGTGTGTGGTACCACCGCTGACCTGAGAGAGTCGAGTTGTGGAAAATGAGGGTCAGAGCAATTTAAAAACTTGCCCAAATCACCGAACTATTTAAGAGAGCAGCTAGCATGTGACGCCTGGTCTGGGTCCCGCCTGAGCCCTACATTTAACCACTCTGCTACACTGTTTCTCTCTTTTCTTACGGTTATCACAACATAACAACAAATTCAATTCAACAAACACCTAGTAAGCACCTACCCATACATTATGGCACTTTGCCAACCATTTAAACACAAATAGGACACATGTCTTGCTTCAGTGTAGTCAGGGCCTGACGAAGCACACACAAATCGACTTGACTATTATGTGTGACAATTGCCTCTTCCCCCTGCCTAGCCTCCACTCACATAAAAGGAACCTAAAAGTACTTCATTTGCATAGGGGCTTAACCGGGATGTGCGGAAGGGATGGAGCAAAGCACAGAGCTTGGAGCATACCATCTATCTCAAGTGTCGGTACTTTAGGATATTTTTTTTACATGCGACTTTATTTCATCTTCATAAAATCTTCGTGGATATTCATGTCTTTATTATTCTAACAAAGAATTTGGCCAAGATTCATAATCTACTCAACATTGCAAACATACATGACAGAAAAGGCATTTGAACTCCACTCTTTCTGGCTTCCCTTTTCTATAATTCTTGACGGAGAACTTTCTATAAGCTGTCCCAAGTGCTACGTGTGGCCCCACTGACTATGCTAGGAAGGACAGGGCACTGTGTCCCAAGCACGGTGTGCCACTTAATGACCTGACCAGAAATGTTTTTGACAATCTTAGTTCAAGAAAGCCAAGAACAGCTTGAGAGAACAGTACTTCTCTAGGGAAGTCAGGCTTTTGTGTGTGTGTGTGTGTGTGTGTGTGTGTGAGTGTGTGTGTGTGTGTGTGTGTGTGTGTGTTTAATCTTCATTGTTTGCTTTGGCATATTTCGGATTTTAAACATAGACAATTCACAGCAAATGGGATATAGCGCCTCCAGCAAGAATTATTCAAAAGGCTTTAATCAGAAATTTTGCTCTCATTCCCATTGCCCTGAAACCACATAGCCCATCTTCACCAGTGCATTATCTCTGAATCAATCTATGCAGGGCCATCAGTGAGAAAAACAACTTTGCAATACCTCCCATTGTGTAAAAACTAGGATCTGAAACAGTATAGCAACAGTACTGACAGAATAATAAGGCCATTTATACTTTTCTATTTGGTAACTCATAAAACCAAGTTGCATCTAAGTAATTTTTTCAGCATTAAGCTTTGCCCTGTCTGTGGACATATGCTAATGAATGAAATGAAATTATTATTATTTTTTGTATAAATGAACCTTATCTTTTAAACCAGAAACAAATTCCCAAGCTAAGTCTCCAAATATATTTTCCTAAGCCCCTATGAAGTGCTTCATTATGTGATTTTAGGAATTGTGCTACCCAAAAGAAAAGAAGAATAAACGAAAGAGAAAATTTTACATTTATTTAAACCTAATAATAAAACATAGTGGACTGAACACGTGTTTACCTTCATTCTTGCCTGAAACCGTACAACTTCAATGACAGCAAAGAATAAGAAAAGTATTAATCCATAAAGGCAAAGAAATAAGACGGGGAATGACGATATGCGAGTGATGACAGCTCATTTTGGAAGATAGGGAATGGAGGGGAAAAGTACATGACGTAGCAAAGTAGGAGAAAGTGAAACTAAGTGTCCAGAGAAGATAGTGATGAGAGAACAGCTTGTTGAACTTTCAGAATCCTCAAAAGGCTCAGGAACCGGAGGAGTGAGGAACCTCCAAAGATGTGGGTGCAACTAGACGGGCACTCCTCTTCGACCTTTGGCAGAAGAAAGAGGAGACTTCAAAGACTCACTAAATGGGGACAGGAGGCACAGAGAAGGGAGGTGGTGAGAAGCTAACAGAAGTATTCAGTGCAAATGAAAACTAATTGGGAGTAGGTATTACTTCCCCCCCTCCCCCTCAGTCCCTGCTCATTATCCAGACACTAATATCCACCACAACACCGACCACACATATTCTGTCCTGCAGGACGTTAGAAGCTCCTTCATGGGAGAAACAGAAAGATCCCAGAAAAATGACATTCAGATGCTGACATTTTGGAAGCTGCCAAGAAAAAGCCAGCCCATCACCCTAGGGAAGGTTACCAGCCCACAGACTCTGCCATCAACTTTTTAACACCTTATTTTTAAATATGAATGAACAGAAAAGATCACCACATATTTGGAGAAAGCCTCCATCCATCGTGAAAAGCAGAGACCAAGATAACTAAAGATAAAATTCAAAGAAAGAGAGACAATGCCAAGGGCAGAAGAGGTATCTCTTTTTTAAAAGAACAATAGTTAATAACCTCAGAGAAGTAGGAGTTAGTATCATACCCATAAAAAAAAGGAGGAGTCCATGAAAAGGAGCAATCAGATAAGAAGAGCTCTAGGAAATTAAAATCATGATAGGAATAATCAAATATTCAACAGAAGCATTAGAAGGTAAAGTTAAGGATATCTTCCAAAGAGTAGAAATAAAAAGACAATTAGCTGGAAAGTGAGAGAGAAATCATAACAAAATTAGAGAACTGATCTACATAAGGTTATATCTGCCTAATGGGAGATCCACAAATAAAACTAAGGACAGCAAATTAGCAAAAAAACAAAAAAAACAAAACAAAACAAAAAACAAAAAATAAAAACACCTACATAGAAGGACATGTGTCCAGATACATGGGGGCCAAGTAAAATAAATGAAAAAGAAGAAACAAGATCCTCACTAAAGCCTATCACATAAGCACGAGGCTTTTTTGAGACACAAAGTTTTCCAACGAATAACCCTTCCCTACTTTTTCTCTCCACCGCAGGAGGCATTTCATTCTAAGGAGTCAGTGATCACACTAGAGAAAACACAGAATCAAGGAAACAGGAATCAGTGATGCATCACACGCGAAAAGTTTGGGGCTTTCCAAGGTGATGGCCAATGGGATATTTTGACTAAACAGCCACATAGGGGGTCCAGGGTGCTACTGATTTAAATTAGGACAGGAAGTCCCCAGGGTATCAAGAAAGAGAAATTTAAAAAGAATGGATCAAATAGAGTATCTGACAGACTATCCCATGTGTGATTGAAAGGCATGGGGAAAAGTATCCCTAATGCCCCGAGCAAGTGCAAAATTAGAACAATGTTTAGCTCCTAGAAAAACAAAAAGAAATTGTACAATAAAGTAAAAGTAATTATAGTCCATTACTTGGCTTCACCATGAACAGTACGGACACAGGCATAATAAAGGAAACACAAATGCTGATTTAATTAAATCCATAATACAATTATCTTTGGAGTATGGGGGGAGGGTGTGTGTGCCACACACATTCCAATTTAGGAATTCAAGACATACTAAAATAACAAATCAACCAAAAGCAATAAACTCCCGGTATCAGTGTAAATAAAAAGTAAAATCCAGAAGGATGATGTAGGAGAACTGAAAGTGGTAGATTCTGGTGACCAGGACGTGGGATTGGGGAGAAAAAGGGCAGAATGTTGGTCTTGTTGTTCCTCAAAATCTTCAAGCACTGCCTGACTTTCAAACCAGGGGCATGTGCTCATTTGTTAAATATATAAATTAAAAAAAAACATGCCTCTTAACTGCAATGCTACAAATAAAGCTCCCTGAAGAATAAAGGTAGACATCACTGATTTATATGGTGAGAAAGCAGACTTACTTGCCTATCTTTCGAAAATTCTGGATTTGCGTGCTTATGTTAAAAGAAAGGAATAAGGCAAAACAAAATTAAATTAATTGCTAAACAAAAGACCCCAAATGCTTAAAATATTTAGCAGGATTATTGTATTTTTATTGCATTTATCACACATACTGTAACAAAGTTTTGGACATAATTAATGAATATTTTATAACCTTCATGTAGATGACTTCTTGGCGTCTCTTAATTTGTCAATGTTGTCAGATTGTGGCAAGAGGATAGGTTAAAGGGACTCAAAGTTCTTCAATAGGGGATTGATTAAATACAGTCAGATCTTAAAATGAAACATTTTGAAAGTTGTTACCAGGCTGTGATAGATCTATATGAAAAGATCTCTAGTAAGTATTAAGGAAATGATCAAGATGTATAAAACAGCATGTATTCTGGTTCCTTTTGTGTGCACATACACACACACAAACACACACACTTGAGTATTTATGCCTGTGGATACACAGACTGATTTAAGGAGGCCTCCGATTATACTGCTAACAGCACTGGCCTCTCAGGAAGAAATCACAGGGGAAGATTCATATTTCATTCAGAAATCTTTAATACTCTGATTTTTTAAACCTTATTCATATACGGTTCGTTTCAATAAGAAAGTGGTTAAGAAAGATAAATAAAATATCAATTCTCACCATGCTACTGTTAAAATAAATAATTTTGAAGAAAAACGGAAAGATCGATCAAGTTACAAAGAGGAAAAGGAATTATGATCATACATGTGTACAACTAATACAGAGAGTTATCTTTTGGTTATGACATTTGGAGTGATTGCTCTTTCTTTCTTGTAATTTTTCTGAAGTTTACAAATTTTCTACAGTTTTCTTCATTACTTGAAAAATGAAAAAATATTAAAAAGAAAAAGAAGAAAGAGGAGAACATGCTATTCCTTTATCAATTCTCTAGAGCAGAGAAGATGTGCAGCCAGAACGTAGCTTTTCTGGGAGGGAAGCGTGAGCATCTGGGTATTACATTTGCAGACGGACTTCATACAAAGCATATGGTAGATTTTCTCAAGGAAAATTGTTGCTGTAGAGGCACGAGTTGCTATTTAAACCTTGGCAGACTAGGTCTTTTTTATGCTTGACTTTTCTCTCTCCAATATGTGAATTAGGCATCTGTTCAGATTTTCTTAAGGAGTCGCCCATTATCAAAATTAATTTTTTTTTTCCTCTGTAGAGACTGTAAATCACGGAATGTAATACTGGGATAGCCTGGATGGGTGAGGGTGTAGGGATAATTTTTTAACTTGTCCTTTAGCCTTATTTATTTTTTCCTTTCTGTTTCCTAAGTTGCCAGATATGTTAACACAAGGGCTAAGGAAAACAAAACAAAACAGAACACCATAAAGCTAATATGAAGATATTCACAGAACCAGTGGCACGTGAGCCAAGAACACATAGCACTGTTTCAGAATAACAAGGAACTTCATTCTCAATTTACCAGAGGTTACGGTTCTAAAAATCACAAGTACTTTTCACGGAAAGTAAATGCCTTTATAAAGGTCAACACATCATTTATCAGATTTATTGCATGTTTTCTGTCTTTTTCTTAAGCATGTCAAAGGAACACAATAGAAGGTGTGCGCCTTTTTTTTTTTTTTTAGTATTGTCTTTTCTTCAACAAGGTTAGGTGCAGCAAGTGCTTTGCTTCCAGCTCTGCAAGTTGTGTTGATCTCATGTAGGTCCATTTTCAACAATAAGGAAACATTTCTTCAGTGGCTCAAGCTAAAAACCAGACGTGAAGTGTGCAGTGGTATATGAGAGACAGGAGAGTGACAAACATTTATCCATGAGAAACTGACAAATGTGGGAGCTATTGCAGAAATGTCTTCGCTACGGATAATTGGCCTCTTACATGTAAGGTTTTCAGTTGAAAGCTTTAAGAGAAACTCCCTTCCCCAAAGAAGAAATCTGGCTCCTTCAACTTCCTATCCTGCTTTGGGGACAAAAATCTGGAACTCAGCCAGGGCTTACAGTCCCCGACCCCCCCCCCCCCCCCCCGCCCACCCACCCCAAGGGATATTTTACAAAACATTAGCAACTCTAATGGTTTTCATTATTTAATGATTTCTAACATTACGCATCGGAATGGAAACTAAAGCAAAGTTGAGAAAGCTTATGTATTAATGCATTTTTAAATTTAAACAACTTTAATCATTTTCCTATTCTCTTTGGCCTTCTCTGCAAAAGATGTTTGATAAATCAAAAGTTTTAAGCAATTAGCTTCCCTGGGGCCTTATATTTTCATATAAGGAATGTAAAATGATGTCTCTCTTGACTTTAACATTCAATGACCAGGATGTGATGCTTTTCTGTCTGTAGAGCACTTTGCACCCTCCACTAAAAGATAGGGAGATTTAAGACGTCAAGGCAACTACGCCCTGCCTCTAGGTAAAGAAATGTTCGCCAAGAGAAGCGTTGACATATTTCAGCCTTCCAGTCAAATCTGGCCAGCCACTCTTTTTGTAGATAACACTTTATGGGAACACAGCCACACCTATTGGTTTGCTTAGTACCTGTGGCTGCTCCCCAGCCACAGTCAGCACAGTGAGTACTTGCCCAAACACCATCCGGCAGGCAAAGCCTCAAATATTCACTAACTGGCCCTTCATGGAAAAAGTCTGCTGATACCTGGTCTGGAAAATTGCTGAGTTGCTGAGGACATTCTGTGAAGTGGGGGACCTGAGAGAGGTGCCCATGTCCACGTGAGAAATACAGGAGGACACACACAGCCGAAGGGCAGGCTCCACACCTACCTCAGCCACTACTCAAGACTGGACCCCCCTCTCCCTCCAGTTGTGCAAAACCCGATATTCAAATCCCTTAGATTAAATGACACGCTTTCATCAGGAACATGCAGCTCTTCGGCACCAAATGCATTAAAAAATGCTCTAAATTTTCCTTGTTTTGTACATTTTAATTAATCTCTGACTTTTGGGTTAGACGCTGACCTTTTTGAGAATATGACTGAGCTATGGACCCTCCCCAGGGAAATGTGTTTGCCTAACTCAAACAACATTTTACATTCAATTTTCTTTTCTGGGGCGGAGGGGGGTGCGGTTCACATTAGGCTAAGATTTTACAACAGATAGCAACCATAGTTTCTAAATGAGATAATTTGTACAATATTCTCACCATAAAGGTCAAGATTTCTATATAGGATTGAATACCAATGTGACATAGCAGAAAGAATACCAGATGAGGAGCCAAAAGAACAAGTTTATGCACTGTCTTCTCTACTAACTAGACACATGACAGGTCACTGAAGCTCTCCGTGCTTTTGGGTCCTCATTTAGTAAATAGTGAAATTAATAAATGCCCTGTCTACTCCACAGGCTGTGATAAGAATGAAATGAGGTAATGTGTAAGAGATTTTACAAACCACACAGCTCTTCCCATTTGAGTGGCGAGGGATTTTTGACAACCCATTTCATAGGGGTTAACAAAGAACCTTAGACACTTTGGATTCAAAGTGTGATCCTCAGGCCAGCAGCAAAGATACCACTTGGAAGCTCGTTAGAAGTGCAGGTGCCCAGGCCTCCCTATGGACTTCTCTGAATAAATCAGAATCTACACTTACACAAGATTTCCGGGTGATTTGTGTGCTTCTTAAAGCCTGTGGAACATTGCCATGGAAAAATCTCTCTACAGCGTATCAATCACTGCATAAGGCTGATCTCCTTCAGATAAAGAAACTGAGGGCTACAGAAATCACAACACATGCTGAGGTTTTGCCTAAGTCAAGTTGCAAAGTGATGGGAGCATAACGGATATTCAATTTGAGAAATGTTTTCAAAATAATTTTGTGTCCACAGTGCTCACCGCCTAGCAAAAGATAAGACACATCATTAAAGAAACACAGCAGGCTGTGGGAAGCTTAAAAACAGCTTGACCAGGTTGCTGAAATCCAAAAAGAGTTTCCATCTATTATTATAAGGTCATGGAACCACTGGCAGAACAAGTCACTGATTTCTAGATCTTTTAATCTTCAAATTCTGTCACATGGGAAGTAGCATGTCTACTCCCCTGTAATATCTCATTGGGATGGAGTAAAATCAGTCATGAAAATTCTATAGGCTTTTTTGGTCACTGTCCCAAGCACTGAGCAGTTAGTCTTAGAAAATAACAAGACCGATGACATGACATGGAAGAAGACGTGGAGAGAGGAACAAAGAATAACTGGGGATATTTTCAAAAGCACACACACACAAAACAACAGAAAATGCTGATTATATAACCAAGAAAGACAATGCAAAGAGTACATATGGGGAAGACTGTTTCTTCGGCTGACAGAGGAAGCCCCGTATCTCCCCTTTCCCATTCTCTACCTTGAGGTGCAACTGGCCAGATTAGGGAAGCAGGAGTGTGGGGATGAGAGGTAAGTGAGACAAAACGGGCAATTTTAAACCAGAGCTAAAACTGGGAGGAGAAATGAGTGCAGTTTAGACTACTGGGAAGTTCTGCTCTAATAAGGCCAGTGGGTACCCCCGAGGCATCTCTTTTCTGGAGAGCTAGAGGGGCCAGACTGCCACTCAGAGGGTAGAAAACAGAGTGGATGGAGATTGAGAGGTTGCAGGTGAGGCTTAAAGGAGGGAATGACCTCTAGGTTGTCCCGCTCAGACCACCACACCGAGGGAGCAAAGGGATTCCGAGCGGAAGCCATACCCAGGGGTACAGTTGTATACTTAGAAACCAGGCTAACGCATTTCCTTATTTTTTTTTAATCTCTCAGGACTCTGAGCACAGTAGAATAGAATGGAAGGGAGAATAACCCATGTTTAATGATCACATTTAAAAAAAGTGATCACCTGTGAAGCTGTTACTGCTGCTCACTCCGGAATGTCAAAGAAAAGGGCAAAGAGTTCGGCATCCCAGAAGCCTGTATTTGAACCCAGTTCCGCCACTTGCCATTACTGTGTGATCTTACCTACCCTGGTTTGTCTGAGCTTCCTCTGAAGACTAGGAATTATTGTCTCGTATCACATAATGTCATGATAACTAAGTGAAATAATGACTATGAAACAGGGACAAATTGTGAGTGCCCCCAACACACGCATTCCTTCCTTTTCAGGTTTTTATTAAGGCTCGGTTTGTTAGCCCATACTCTCTGAGTCTGTATCCATCGTGTGTTGAGTATTGTATCCAACAGTTTGTTTATGATTTTAACTTAAAACAAAAAGTGCAAAAAACAAAGAATCTGATGCTTCAGTTTAAGCGTTCCAGCCCTGGTTGTCCTCAGCTCACCCTTCAGGTTTAGTGATCTAACGACAGTATTAGCCTGCTCTAAGATCACCCAGTGTGAATGGAAAAGCCATCACAGTCTTTCATGTAATTATGTACACAGTTGCTCTAGGCCTCAGGGGCCCCATTGGCCCTCTAATAACAGAGAAGTCTGGAAAGTCTGCGCCTCCCCAAATTACAGCAGTGACAGGCTATGGACTCACCCTGGTAACAGATGGTTTTATTAGTGGCCACGGCCAGATACTTGGCTGAGGGTGGAGCACATGGCCATTAGCGTCTGTTCCACTTTGGTGGAGTAGTAGCTGTGTGCACAAGGAAAGCTAGGGCTGAAAATAATTGACAGTGAGTGAGATAATGCCCTCTTGATGTCACCCAGGGAAAAAATAAGCTGCAAGAAATTAAGAAAAAAACAATTTCCCTGGGCTCCTCAAACAGGAAAGATAAGCTGCAATAATTGCGTTATTTCCATGGAAGAGGAGTATCAGGACATCTCCTGGTTGGGGGGGGGGGGCGTGGAATAAAGCTGGGAACAAGATGTCTACAGGTGCCTGACATTCAGTGAATGTGTGGGGAGAAATTCTGACTCCGGCTACTCGGCAAATTTAAAACAACAGCCCCAAAACCTTTGCCCCTCTACCACTGCCTCAAATTATATGCACTCAAATAAAGTGAAGGGACGACTATCAAACAGTACGCAAGAGAAAGACATTCTCCACCTTCTATGGCAAGCAGAAAATATTCTTTTTTAAAAGGAATATAAATATTAATATTTAAGACCTGGACTACAAAAGGTAGATAGCTATGAAGATAAGCATAAGTATTTAAGACATACATTTGAAAGATCTCGCAGTCTATCCCCATTCAGCCACATGTAAATAGATTTAGAGCAGTCACAGCAGTAGCAGAGCCCAGGTGGTACAAAGTTTCCTTTCCCACTTGGCATCTGGATGTAAATACTG
This sequence comes from Prionailurus bengalensis, assembly GCF_016509475.1. NCBI lineage: Eukaryota > Metazoa > Chordata > Mammalia > Carnivora > Felidae > Prionailurus > Prionailurus bengalensis. Next base: position 139,387,467 of record NC_057350.1, read on the forward strand.
TGATTAGGTGTGTGTGTGTGTGTGTGTGTGTGTGTGCGCGCGCACATGCACGCGTGTGTTTTAATCAAGTTCTGGTAGATTTCCCTAGTCTTTTGGAGATTTTATACAGGGTCAGAATGTATTAGAGAACTTTACTGCAATGCAATCTCTCTATCCGTCTTAGTTTTCTATTGCTGTGTGACAAATTACTACAAAGTAAGCAGCTTAAAACGACACAAATTCATTATCTCACAGTTACATGGGTAGGACTCCAAGCATAGCTTAGCTGGTGCCTCTGGCTCATGGCCTCACTGGGCTGAAATCAAGACATTGGCTAGACCAGCTATCTACTCTGAGGCTCAGGACTCTCTTCCCAGCCCGCAGGTGGTTGGCAGAATTCATTTCCCGAGATCTATAAAAGTGAGGTCTGCATTTTCTTGCTAGCTTTAGGTGAGGGTCCACTCTCAGCTCCTAAAGTCCATCCTCCTGTCCTTAGCCATGGCACTCTCCTCTTAAAACCTGGTAGCACACTCCTTCAAGACTCATAGGGGAACATCTCCTTCAGCAACTTGTCTTTTTGAATGGCTCATCCAATTAGGTCTGACCCACCCAGTATAATCTCCTATATGATTAACTCAAAATCAACTAATTGGAGACTTTAATTACGTGTGTAGCATTCCTCACCCACGTCAACTAATCATGGGTGTGACATTTCATCACATTCACAGGTTCTGTTACCACTGAAGGGGAGGAGATCACACATGGTATGCACACGAGGAGGTGGGGATCTTGGGAGCTATTTTGAATTCTGTGATACACTGTTTTTTTCATTGAGGTAATATTTACATAACACAAAATCAACCATTTTAGAGTGTACGGTTCAGTGGAATTTAGTACACTCACAATGTTGTGTAATGATTACCCATATCTAGTTCCAAAATATCGTCACCATGCCAAAGGGAAACCTCATACCCACTGAGCAGTTTCTCCCCATTACCCACTCTGTTTGGCCTCTGTAAACCCCACTCTTTTGAGTCTCCAGGGATTTAGTTATTCTGGATATTTTACACGAGTGGAATCATGAAGTATGTGACCCTTTGTGCCTGGTTTCTCACAGTTGATGGACATTTGGATTCTTTCCCCCTTTTGGCGGTTGGGAATAGTGCTACAGTGAACATTCCTATACAAATTTTTTTAAACATCTATTATCCGTTCTTTTGAGTATATAACTTGGAGTGGCATTTCTGGATCATACAGTGATTAGCAAATTATTTTCCACAGTGGCTGTATCAACGTACATTTCTCCAAGCAATATGTGAGGGTTCCAATGTCTGTACACACTCAGCAATGCTCCTTATTTCAGGTGGTGGTGGTGGTGTTTTAATTACAGCCACTCCAGTGGGTGCAAAGTGAAATCTCATTGTGGTTGTGATTTGCCTTTCCCTAATGACTAACAACGTTGACATATTTTCATGTGCTTTCGGCCATTTTTATAACCTTTTTAGAGAAGTGTGTGGAGAACAAGTCCATTGGCCATTTTTCAGTTGGGTTGTTTACCTTTTAGTTATTGGCTTGTAAGAGTTCCTTATATGCAGGTTACTAGATCCTTATCAGATACATGGTTTGCAGATATTTTCTCCCATTCAGTAGGTAGTATTTCGACCTTCTTGGCAGTATCCTTTGACGAATATATATTTTTTTTAATTTTGAAAGATAATTTTATAAAACATATCTTTTTTCTTTTATTCCTGGTTCTTTTGGAATCTTATCTAAGAATTCATTGTCAAATTCCATGAAGATTTACACCTATGTTTTCTACTAAGACTTTAGTACTTACATTTAGGTCTTTGATTCCTTTTTTTTTTATTAAAAAATTGTTTTTAATGTTTATTTTTGAGAAAGAGAGAGAGAGAGAGAGCATGAGTCGGGGAGGGGCAGAGAGAGGGAGACACAGAATCTGAGGTCGGCTCCAGGCTCTGAGCTGTCAGCACAGAGCCTGACATGGGACTCAAACCCATGAACAGTGAGATCATGACCTGACCCGAAGCCAGAGGCTTAACTGATTGAACCACCCAGACACCCCTGATTCCTTCTGAGTGAGTTTTTATATAGGGAGTGACACAGGGTCCAATGAATTTTTTTGCATGTGGAGAACCAGTTATCCCAGAAATTTTGTTGAAAGACTATTCTTTTCCTATAGAATGGTACAGTAGTACCTTTTTGAAAAGCAATTGGTCCCAGACTTATGGGTTTGTTTCAAGACTCTCAGTTCTACTCCAGTTGTCTATGTCTGTCCTCTTGCCAGTATTATACTGTTCTGATTGTTTTGGCTTATCAGAAGGTTTGAAATTGGGAAGCGTGAGTAGCCTAACTTTGTTTTACCTTTTCAAGATGGCTTTGGCTATTTGAGATGCCCTGCAATCCCATGTGAATTAAAAAAAAAATAATGTTTATTTATTTTTGATAGAGAGCGAGAGCGAGCAGGGGAGGGGCAGAGAGAGGGAGACACAAAATCCAAAGCAGGCTCCAGGCTCTGAGTTGTCAGGGCAGAACCCGCCATGGGGCTCAAGCTCAGGAACCAGGAGATCATGACCTGAGCTGAAGTCAGACGCTTAACCAAGTGAGCCACCCAGGCGCCCCCACGTGAATTTTAGTATCAGCTTGTCAGTTTATGTAAAAATGTCCATTGAGATTTTAATAGGGATTGCATTAAATCTGTAGAGTGCTTTGGGTAACAAATGCCATCTTAACAAATTAAGTCTTCCAACACATGAATATGAACTTTCTCTCCATTTACTTAGGTCTTCTTTAACTTTCATCAACAACGTTTTTTATTTTTCACTATAAGTCATGCACCTCCTTGGTTAAATTTACTAAGTATTATTATATGCCATTGTAAATGCAATTGTTTCTTAACTTCAGTTTTCAAACTGTTCATTCATTACTAGCACACAGAAATACAGTTGATTTTGTATATTGATCTTGTATCCTACAACTTTGCTACATTTGTTTATTAGTTCTAATAGCCTTTTTGGGAGATTCTTTAGGATTCTCTAGAATTTTCTATAGTAAGACCATGTCATCTGCAAATAGAGATAGTTTTGCTTCTTTAGTTTGAATTCATAAGTCGTTTATTCCTTGTCCTTGTCTAAGTGTTGTCTAGAACCTCCAGCATTAGCATATTTGTCTTATACCTGACCTTTTGCCTTTGTGTAAACTATTAGCTGTGAGTTTTTCATAAATGCCCTTTACCACATTCAAAAAGTTGGCGCCTATTACTGGTTTGAGTGTTTTGTTTTGTTTTGTTTTGTTTTGTTTTTAATCATGAAACAGTATTGGATTTTGTCAAGTGATTTTTATGCATCAATTGAGATAACCATGCATTTTATTTTTTCCTTTCTATTAATGTGGAATATTACATTGATTGATTTCATACATTGAATTACTCTTAATTCTTGGGATAAATTCCACTTGATCCTGATGTATAATACTCTTAATAGGCTGCTGGATTCAGTTTGCTAGGATTTGCTTGAGGATTTTTGCATTGATATTAAAAATGGTTATCTGTCTACAGTTTTCTTCTGGTGTCTTTATCTGGTTTTGGGATCAGGGTAATACTGGCCTCATAGAATGGGTTAGGAAGTGTTTGTTCCCCCTCTGGTGTTCCTGCATTTTTAAATGTTTGATAAAATTCACCAGTGAAACCACATGGTTCTGGGCTTTTCTTTGTTGAGATTTTGTTTTTCAATTGTTATTACCAATTCATTCTCTTTACCTTTGTATCTATTTTTAGTACAAACTTCCAGCTAATGGAGCTGGAACTTAACTGAGGCTCTGTTTCCATTGCCTCTCTGGCCAAAGCACTTGCAGTATGAATTGACTATGGCAAAGCCATCAGACAGGAAGGCCACACTGGTATGAGACAGCAGTGGACTGTTCATGCAGCTTCTATGGCTTGGAGACAGAGACCGTGTCATTTGCCATCTTAAAACTGGGAGCTATAGAGAAATGTTCTTATTATCTTCGAGGTACTGAAACTTGGGTGATTTAGAAGCTATGACATCTATAAGGAACTAATGACTGCTTGTGAACACTAAAAGGAAAACATAAACAATCAAGAAATAATACCTCTCTCCACAAAGAGGAAAGTATATAACTTTTAACTTTTGTAAGAGATTGGATGGCTTTCTTAAAAGCTACTGCCCAAGTCACACACTGGCAATCAGAGGCTACAGAAGTGTATAGTCAATATGTTTCCTGAAAGACAAGGAAATTGTGCATAAAAATCTAATTAATGGCTCATGAAAATGATACATATTAGCTACTATAGATTATAATTCCAATATTGTCCAGGAGTTTATAATTATAAAGGAGTTAGCATATGTTAAATATTGTTTCCCATGAGTAGAGAATAAGAAAGACTTTGAGCTTCAAATATGAGTATGAAAACCTTTCTTTGATAAATTCAATTATTATTCCCATAGGAAAACAGACCCACTTCTTTGGAAAGGATTTTCCAATATCGTTTCCAAAACAACTTGTTTTTACTTCGTTTAAGAAAGCTGATGCTGAAGATTCTGAGCCCCTTCAAAAGCAGAGTCAAAACGATATTTATGTAATAGAGATCTTCAAATAAATAAAACACGTGAACCAGCACCTTATCACGCAGAAAAGGAATTTTATTTTCAGAGGGGATCCGTTTTGGTTTATAAAGTGTAGCAGGTGCAACCTAAACTGTATGTGCATGGGTGACAGGCAAGGAGGTTCACATAGGCCAAGTGAATCACGTGATGTTTTCCTGCTCTGGAGGTAGGAACATCCTCAATAGACCACTGTGCTGGCAGTCCATCTCACCATCTGTGTGAACCCGAGCAAGTCATGTAATCTCTGAGCCTTTGCTTCCTCATCTGTCACATAAGGATACAAATGCTTACCTGCGCATCTGGGCAGGTTAATTACATAATGTTTATGAAATGCTTCGAAAGCCACTAGACCTAAGCAAAGGTTAAGTTTTCAAAGATGCATGTGCAAAAGATTGATTGGAAAGTGCTCCCAGGAGAAATAAGGGAGTCAAGAAGGAGTGCAAGGAAGGGAAAAAAGAGGCAAGGGTGGGAATTTAGGCAATTTTGATCTTGCAGCAGGGAGCTGTGGAGTTTTAATTACTCCAGTTTGTCTCAAGTCAAGGCAAGGTGGCTGCGAGTCACTTGTAAGGTCTCCCTTATGGGATAAAAATCCCTTAGCCACTCTAGTTCTCCGTGTATATGAACAAAGCAGCTCCAGGAACGCAAAGGCACTTCTCCAAAGAGGGTCACGGGTACGGGGGACACCTGAGAAGCAAAGCACCAAATGTGAGGGTGGAAGAATGGCCCTCAAATGGTAAACGTGATCTGCCAGGATCAAGGTGGGTCAGGAGGGTCCACTGTAACCATTTTCTTTCACTTCTCATTTTCTTGCCATATTTTCATTTGTTAACAGTTTTCTAAAAAGTGTCTAGACAAGGCTTTTTTTCCTGCATAAGAGTAGATATAGTCATTGCTATTTTAAATCAAGATGCTTCAATAACTGTGCACATGAATTATGGTCCCAGAACTCAGCATTAAGGCTAAACATTCCATAATAAAATAGCCTTTTATTAAAAAAAATTTTTTAACGTTTATTCATATTTGAGACAGAGAGAGACAGAGCATGAATGGGGGAAGGTCAGAGAGAGAGGGAGACACAGAATCTAAAACAGGCTCCAGGCTCTGAGCTGTCAGCACAGAGCCCGACGCGGGGCTCAAACTCACGGACCGTGAGATCATGACCTGAGCCGAAGTCGAACGCCCAACCGACTGAGCCACCCAGGCGCCCCTAAAATAGCTTTTTAAAATGTTTCAGTTTTCAGGTTAATTTTACAATAAAGAAAAATATTTTTCTTTACAAATATATAGAATAGGTGTGAAAACAGTTCAAGGCAATGTCCATGTTTGTTCTAGTACATAAAAGACGCATATACCATCCCTGTCATATTTCAAATAATAATGTAACTTTCACAGAACGTTAAGAAACAAAAAGCATTTTTCTCAGACTTCACCATCTTTGAGGCTTTCTGAAATGGGACAAATTCAAGTAGTGTTTTAATATCTCCATATGAGATAAAGTTTGCGTGGAATCATTTATCCCAGGAGTCTTGGAAATCAAATTGGTGGAAGGGGAAAATGCTTTAACATGTCCCCATGGGATAATTAATCATTGCTCGTTTTGAAACTGCACGCAGCATCTGTGGCATTGTCATTTGGAATGAGAAATTCAGTATTTTTCAAATTCAATAGGCATATTGTCAAGTTCTGTAGAGTTTCATTTCATGTTTAGACAATGAAGTAATCTTTGCTAGAAGTAACATCAAAAACCAAAGTTAAGGGATTTTTTTTTTAAACGTGTAAATTATTTCAGCTGAGAAATTAGCACAGTCCCAGGGCAAATGAAAACTACTACACATTTTTTACCCATAGTGAAACTATTGGCAGACAATTATGACTAAATTAAAATGCGTTTGGCGTGGTTGTTTTAGTAAACAGAATAGTATTTTTTTATTCCCCGTGCCTATTGTTCACAATTCTTGTCCTTTATGAATTTTTAATTTTCTTTCTTACATGATGAAATGCAATGCTGTCTCAAATGGAAAAGGCTAAATTGGTCTCTATTTGTGAACTATAATTGAAACGAACACACATGTGATGATGGCAGTTACCAGTGAAGAGTAAAGTTTTTAAGAAATCAATCAGATGAAAAATTAAGTAAATCTATCACCAAGGAAGTGCTTCAATTTCCTCAGGGAAAACGGAATGAGTATGAATAAAAAATGATTCAAAAGTAGAGGAAGTGGTATTGCATTTGCGAAGCCTTGCAAAAAGTGGAGCCCCGCAGTGTATGAAAACTACATGGGTACAATCAGAAGACAAGAATTTGAATTCCTCCATCCACTTCAAAGCTGTTCATCCCTAGGCAATTCATTTTAGCCTCTCTTGTCTTCAGATTCTTCATGATTTGCTTAATGTAAAGTGGTTTAAATTTTTATTTGCATTATTTACTTAATTTTATAGATGAGAAAGCTGAGTATCACAGAGATTAAGTAATTTGTCCTGGGTCATAAACGATGTAGGTGGGTCTATCTTAGTTCGATACTACTATTATTTACATTGTATCCACTATCTTACCCGATTTTCTTCCATTGCTTTATTATTAGAAAGAATGCTGTGTGTAAAATCAGTCTTAAGGATAAAAATTTTATAATTATCATTATTTTTTCTTTGAGAAATTAAAGTTTAAACCACAGCAAAACTTTCTAGAAGAGTCTAGAATACAGCCATGCTATCCAATACGATAGCCACTCGTCATATGTGGCTTTTTAAATTAATTTAAATTTAAAAAATTACAAACTCCTCAGTTAAAACAATCATATTTCATGTGCTTGATAGCTACATATGGCTCCTGGCTACCATACTGGAAAGCACAAATAAGGAACATTTTCATCACTACAGAAATTTCTTTAGGATAATGCTGGCTAGAGACTCCATCCAGGACTTGCAATATTGTAGTTTATAGTCACTAATGTTTTAACTGGTTTTTCTTTGGGGGGGGGTTGTTTTTTTGTGTTTTTTTTGTTTTGTTTTTTGTTTCTTTTACTCTTAGGCATGGTATTTTAGCTTCCTTTTACAACCATATATAGTAGTATTCATCTTTAAGTATTTTGGAAGGTATGTGGTAACACAAATCATATTGTAAAATAAGAAATAAGCCCAGAAGTTTGGAAACACATTTTCTGTCATTACTGAGAAGAATGGAAGAGTGCTGAAACTCCAACTCCGGGAAAGATGCATCTTATAGTCTTACAGACAAGAACTCACGTGGAAAATAACAAAAGACCCCTCTATGATTCAGAGGTTTGTCTCTGATCATATGACTTGGACCTGTGGCTCCCCTCAAGACCAAGTTTGTCATTTATAAAATGAATGAGCTCAACAATCTTGGGCCATCCCACCCCTGACATTAGGATTTCTCCCCCATCTCAACTAACCTCAGAGTTGCCAAGAGTATAGTATTCCTGAAAAGACTGTATCTAACTTTCTCCTCTCCCATCTGTCAAGTAGAGAAATGAACCAGTGAAATGGCTCTAACGCAGACATGGAGGGGTTGTCTACATGGCTCAGGTGGTTAAACCTCCCACTCTTGATTTTGGCTCAGGTCATGATCTCCTGATTCATAAGACTGAGCCCTACATCTGACGGCACAGAGGAGCCTCTTTGGGATCCTCTCTCTCCCTCTTCCTCTGTCCCTTCCCAACTTACATGTGCTCGGGAGTGCTCTCTCTCTGTCAAAAATAAACAGATAAACTTAAAAAAAAAGGCATGAGGAAATCATGGAAAACTGCTTGGAGCATGAGATCTCACAGAAAATGAAACGCTTCCCCCTGGATAATTAGCATCTGGGTGAAATGCCTGCTACATATTCTTTCTAATTACCTCCATTGACCAGATGATGGGAATCTGGAAGAGGTCACTTTCAATATGGTTTGGGAACAGTAAAAACACAATGTCTATAAATAAACAGTATTTTAATAAACAGTGTTGCATATACCCTTATTCTCATTTGCCCTACACAATTGATATGCTTATTTGCCTATTACTTAAGTGGGGCTTCCCTGCCTTCTTTCCTTTCTTCTCTCCTTCCTTCCTTCCTTCCTTCCTTCCTTCTTCCTTTCTTATCTCCTTCCTTCCTTCCTTCCTCCCTCCCTTCCTCCTTCCTCCCTCCCTCCCTTCCTCCTTCCTCCCTCCCTCCCTTCCTCCCTTCTTTCCTCCTTTCCTCTCTCCCTCCCTTCCTTCCTTCCCTCCATCCTTCCTTCCATGCTCTTCCTTCCTTCCTCCCATTCTCTTCCTTACTTCCATTTTTAATTTTATTATATTAAATTTTGCATTATCAGAAATGAGAATGTTATGACACAGGTATACAATAATTCTCATGCTGATATAGACGCCAACACCATTTAATCATGACTCTTGCTCACTCCCTTTCTAAGATATCAGGATCACCAGCAATCCCCTCCAAGAATTCTATTTTCCAAGTGCTCTGTACCACCCATTTTAGTTTTAAAATCTACTTCCTCTGTTAGATATGATACTACTATTTTATTCTAGTTAATCAGAACCAAAGGAAACTACATGGTCTAGAGAGAGTTTGTTTTATGGTTAAGTGAGATCATAATAAAAGTATACATAAAACCAGAGATATTTTTTATAGGGGAAAAGGGCACAATGTCATTCTAGAATTTCTTCTTCCAAACCACACATGCCTAATTGTTTATAGATGTTGTCAGTGCAAGGAAACATATTTTATATAGTAATGACATTTAACTTTCAAATCAACCCATAAAACTTTGTGTTTGTATTTCCTTCCACTCATGAGTTCCCAATTTTCCTGGTCAGAAAAGTTACTTGAGGCTCTTGTTAAAACACAAACCCTGGAAACTTCCCCTTGACCTGGAATAAGAACCTTAAGGAGAGAAACCTTATAACATGCATGGTCAGAAAACATCAGCAGTAATTTTTACAATAAAAGCCAAACTTGGAAGCCATTAATATGCCTCCAGATGGAAATTGCATTGCCTATGTGAACTTTTTCTGAAATCAGTGCCAATCCCTCCTATTTTTCTGACGTCAGTCTAGTCCATTTCATAGTCCACACTATTGTGGAAAATCAGAAGAAAGAAAGAAAGAAAGAAAGAAAGAAAGAAAGAAAGAAAGAAAGAAAGAAAGAGGAAGTGAAGGATTTAGACTAGCACTATTCAATAAAAATATAATGCAAATTACATGTGTTAGGTGAATTTTCTAGAAGCCACATTTTAAAAAGTAAAAAAAGAGCTGAAGTTAATTTTTGATAGCATATTTTATATAACTTAATATATTCAAAGCATTATTATCTCAACATGTAAATAATATAAAAAACATGTAAATAATATAAAAAAGTAATATAAAAATTTTAAAAAATGAGGTAGTTTGCATTCCTTTTTAGAACAAAGCCTTAGAAATTTGCTTTATACTTGACGTGCACCTGTATTTGGCCTTGCCACTTGGTTAAGTGGTCAGTAGTGACCATATCTGGTGCAGGTTTAGAATATATTGGTTTATGATACAATAATGGTGAAGAGTAACTCTAATTTGTCCTAATCATTTATCTTGTAAAAACCTGCAACAGATTTTAGGTATCTTAATGCTGATTTAACTTGACTATCGAGATAAAAAGTAAAGAGAAAACCAGGAATACAGGTTACACATATAATACGGCTTAGCTTTCAAGTTTCTTGTAGATACTATTTCATTTTCATTGTCAAAAATAGTGTTGAGGTAAAAAATACAGTAGAGAAGATATTCTAATTCTCATTAGTAAGTATTATATATCAATCCTTACCATGCCAAATACATAGTATACTTAAAGGATATATTTAAATAACTAACTTTGGTATTAGTGGAATGGAATCATGGAAAAAAATATTTGCTAGGGTCTTTGAGCTTCTTCTTCTTTTGTATTTTTAACAAAACAAAAGCTCCCTTTATATTATTTCTTAAGCTTTTTTAGAATAGCAACCTTTGTTTTTTAATGGCATCTCTAAATATACTGGTGTTTGAAATGGTCTCACTGCTAAGGACAGTTTGAAGAAAGTTTCTGAGAGGCTCTGAGACTGAGCTGTTTACTCAATCCTTATATGTAACCCATAAAAATAAATTTTACCGTAGTTACTTTGTTAAAATAAATTAAGAACACAGACTAAGTGAAACATAATCAGTACAGAGACCCCAAAGTCAATCCATTTCTTTGATAATATTTCTTTGATAATGTGCTCCCTGAGGTAGATAAAGTCATAATAAATATGATAAGATCACAGTTACTGACTTTCTTCTGCTACATTCAAAATCTACACAATCTTTAGGATCTAAACTAAATTTACAGAAGAAAATTATTTTCTGGATATTTGTCTTGTGCCAATAATTTAAATCTTAATTTTGATTTAGGTCTAACTTCATGTTTGGCCAAATGTGTTTGAAAACAGAATAGCTTAATATAGATTCTATTTTTATTATTTTCCCCTGACACTGCAATAAATTAAACAAGATATAGGAAGCTAAAACCAGTATTAAGAAGTAATGAAAAAAAAAATAATTTGTCAATCAAAAGTTTCTATGCTTGATGAATAATGGTTAACATTTTTCTTCATAGTTGTCATTGCATATATGAGTTGTTGTATACATGTGCTTCCTACTCTCTCTTCTACGTACAAATACACACGCATAAACATACATTTTGCAATAAGAAAAAAACGGCTATAAATCTCCCGAGGTCCTAATATGAAAGAAACTTAAATATATTGAACACAGTGGCACGTATTTTAGATAACTTTCCACTCTCTAGTCTTCTAGTTCCGTTTACAAATAGAGCCCCAATTAAGTTGGGGTATCAATATTTCTCAGCCTTCCTCGAAGTGGGGCCGTCCCCGTGACACAGTGACAATCAATTATACGTAAGCCGAAGTTTCTGGTTGGGGCATTTAGGTAAACCCTTTGCAATAGGAAAGACCGAGTTAGTTTGTCCTTGCTATTCCTAGCCTTCACAATTCCTTTGTTGCCTGGACTGTATTGTTGACGTCTGGAGATAGATTAGCCCTTTCATCTTCAGATCAAACGGCAGAAAGATGGTTCCTTGCCTAAAGATAGCGAGTTGAAAAGCCAATAGTCTTGTGGACTGGCATCATGGATTACTGTTTCCTATCAGCCTCCTTTCACCTAAAGTTGAAATTAATCCTCTCAGTAACTTCTGAAAATATAACCAAGCTCTTGGAAAAAAAAAATGAAGAACTCTTCTGAATATATTAGCAATATTATCATTTTTAGAAAGGAAGAGGTAGCTCAGTGCTAACAATATTCTCCCCTCTGCACGACAACTGCTTCAAATAGTAAAAATACTAAGAAGGTCCCCTGATTTCCTGAATCTTTTGTCATTGATATAATTTTACCTATGGGCATTGGCATATGTCTTATTAACAGGTGACATGATGAAATTACGGGTAGAAATCAATGATTAGGAAGAAAGTTTTGAAAGATTTGCCCATGGGGATTACAGATATTAATAGGGTCATCTTGACTTTGCTAAGGTACTGAGTTTAGAAAACCAGAAAGCAGTTCACTTTGGCTCAAAATATCTCCAAACGCTGTCAGAAACTTCTTATGGTGTCCACAGACAGGAGCTGCATTGTGCTGATAAGAAATAGAAAGTAATTTCTTACATATAATATATAAACTCTTTAAATTGATTTTTAAATCTGCTCTTTCCAAATTGTCTATTCCGTAACTCATCCTGATATTCTCATTGCCTAGAAAGTCAATTGTGACGACTACTGGCATGCCAAGCACATAGTCCTGTCTTCCCTTGAATCATAAGAAAACATAAGATTCTCCATCTGCTTCACACGCAAAAGTTTTATCAGATATTGATTTAACAGAGAAGATGAGAGATGTCACAGGTCCTCAATTTTAATATGCATTTTCTGAAATAGGCTTTGCTACAACCTACTAGGTTTCTTCCCAAAACAATTTATGCTATAGATAATTTTTATGGGTGAGGAAAAATAGTTGTAGAAAACGAAGAGGTTTAGAAATATAAAGCAAATAATGAAGGAAAATAAAATTAACACTTTAAGAAAACGTGAAAACTAATTTACAAAGGTATACTACCACGTATGTTATATAAGACGTTGTATGATATGTGCAAAAATTATATAATTTATGAAAACTTGAATGTGCCAATGGTCAAAAGTAAGGTAGTAAATGTATATTTTATATCTTTATTTTAACATGATTACATTAATATACATATGAACTACATAATGTCATATATCCATATGTAATCATTAGCACTAATCTTTTAAAAAATATGTATAGCATAAGAAAATGCCAGAAGACATGAAAACTATGAGAGTAAGTATTTCTTAGATAGTTTAAATGATAAGGATAAGACCAGAACTCATAGAGAGTTTATTAAGGAGCTTAGTTCTTAAACTTAAAAAGACAAAATGGTCATCTAATTACTATGCTTTTACATAAAATGAAAGTGACAGAATATAAACAAACAAGTATCAGAATTATTGAGATACATAGAAAAAGTTAATTTGAGCATGCTTGTAGGACTGAATTAAACAAATAGTACAAGGAAATTTCTTAAAAAGTCACCCCACAAAAACACACTCTCTTTACAAATGGACCTGCGACAAAAATCCCTTCTGAATATGCTGCCCGTCTCTAAGCAAACACCAGACCCTGAGACTCCCCACCTGGTGCTGGGTGCTGTGGCCTCAAAGACTGTGGGAAGTTGCCCATTGACCATCCCCCTCTGTGATAAGTGAATGCAAGCAGAAATGGCATGCATCACATTCCCCTCTAGGCATGGCAGTTGTAGGGAGTGTGCGGAGAACCCTGTTGACTAGCACATCCCTGCACTAATGCAAGCCCCATACCTCCCTTTCCCTTTGTCAGTGCTATGGCCATTGAGACTGTTGGGTAGAACATTATTGACTATTCCTCTCCTGCCCTAAGTAAGGACAGCAAGGGAGCAAATCACCTCATTCTTCTAACTAGCAAGTGAGGGAAGGACTAAGGAAAGAAGTGAGCTAGATAAAGCAATGCTTTAGATCAGTATGTGTAATCCCAGGGCACATCCTGGAGCAGCCCAGAAAACCAAACATAATCAACATTGCAAAAGCCCTTAGAACTGAACAATGGTGTGGAACACTGCCGGTTTCAACTGCCTCAGGGTAGGACACAAGTGGGACAGATGAGCATAAATAGTACTGCAAAGACTTTCAAAACTAAATTGACATTTGAGCCACAGCCCATGAAGGACAGCCAGGACATGCATTCTAAACTTCAAGGGTTGCCTACATACTGTAACAGAAGAATTAAATAGGAACCAGAGTCTAATAACATCAGATATTTAGGATATAATGCAAAATTGCCCATCACATCTAGAATTAGGAAAACGTCAACTGGAATGAGAAAAGATAATCAAATTACCAAATGCCAAGATGACACGTATGTTGGAATTATCTGATGAAGACTTTAAAGCAGCTATCCTGAAATGCTCCAGCAAGCAATTATAAACACTCTTGGAGACAGGGTGGGAAAGAAGGAAAATGAAAGTCTCAGCAAAGAAAAAAAATAGAAACTAAAAGTTTTCAGAAGCAAATAAATAACAACAACAGAGATGGTAAATATCCAGGTAAGCATAATATGGCATTCTTACCCTTTTGTGTTTGCAAAATAATGTTTGATAATTAAAAGCAAAAATTATAATACTTTCTGATGTGATTTTCAATGAATATACAGGTGACATGTGAGATAATTATATTACGAAGGTGAGGGAGGAAGAGGGACCTAAAAAGTGTTAAGGTTTTTACATTCCCTTTGAAGTCATAAAATATTGAAACAAGATCATAAATTGTGATATCTTAGGAATCTATGAAAACCCTAGAGCAACCACTAAAATCACTATGCAGAGATATATATTCAAAAACACTAAAGATAAATTAAAATCGAATACCAAGAAATAAACAAGTAGGCAGTAAAGGAGAGAAGAGCAAAACCAGAGGAATGAACAGAAAACCAATAGATAACCTGAATAGAGCTATACCTAAAAAGGAAATTAAATTCATACTAAAAAAAAAAACTTTCTGAAAAAAATTATCTAGGCACAGATTGTTTCAATGGATCTTCAAAACATGTCAGGAAGAAATCAAAGCTGTTTCACACAATCTCTTTCAGAAAATATAAGAGAAGGGAACATTTCTCAATGTATTTATGAGATCAGCATTACCAATACCAAAACTGGACAAAAATAATATAAAAAATATCACAGACCAGTATCCCCTGTGAACACTGACAGAAAAGTAAACAAAATATTAGCAAATCACATTTAGCAATGTATGCAAAAATATATACCATGATCAAGTGGGGTTTATTCCAGGAATGCAAGGCAGATACAATATTTTAAAATCAATCTAAGGGTGCCTGGGTGGCTGAGTCGGTTAAGCATCTGACTTCAGCTCAGGTCATGATCTCTCAGTCCGTGAGACTTGAGCCGCAAATCAGGCTCTGTGCTGACAGTTCAGAGCCTGGAACCTGCTTCAGATTCTGTGTCTCCCTCTCTCTCTCTGCCCCTCCCCCACTCGCACTCTGTCTCCATCTCTCAAAAATGAACAAATGTTAAAAAAAAATAATTTAAATCAATCGAAATAATCCATCAATCTATAGCTAGAAACCACAGGGTTTTATCAATTGATGTGGAAAAAGTGTTCACCAGTCACATTACTAAATTAAAAATGTAAGTTGGGGACTTAACCACACAGATAAGAGTTATTTTGAGGAATTTAAACAAAGAACTTGGAATGTACATTCTTGGTGAATATATCCAAAAGATAAAATAAATTACAAAAATAACTTCAATGGTAATCATATTACTATATATAATAGTGTGAAATAAGTAAGTATGTCAAGGTCTTTAGTGATCACATTTTCCATGTAGGAGAAAGGATATAGAAAAGGGATACAAATGCAAAAAGCAGAGACATTAAAAAGATAACCTGAAATCTTAAATTTGAATTGAAAATACTAGCAAACTTATTATTTTTTTTTAATAAATCCTATTTCTTAGCTCATATACTGAAAAATTCTGGAAACAATGACAAATGCAGTAGCTATGAACACTCTAATCAATGAGATTGTGGTCTTTAAATAACATTTCCTACTTAGAAGAACGAGAACTTCTTGGGACAACAGCTGATTCTCAGGACTGAGAGACAAAATATTCAAGATGAGACCAGAATATATTTTCATAATAGAAAGCAAGAAATCTTATCAAATACTATCATGGTAATTTTAAAAGTCTAAGAATCAGTAGAAGGGTCTTCTACTTCTCAGGAGGGGGCAATTTTAACAACAAAAACATATTATGATGTGAAAACTCAGTTAAAAAAAAATAAAATAGAACTCAGACATATTGGGAGGTTGCTAATATATGGCACCAATTAGTTAATCTAAAAACTCAGAAAACAAGGAAAGTATTTATTCTGCCTTTCCTGTGTAAATTGTAAACCAAACAATTGATGAAGAGTGGTGTTTCTTTATAAAATAATTCCAGTTAATTAATGCAAAAGATAGAATTACAATATCATTGTTTTACAAACTCTTCTAAAATTATGTACCTAGGCCATGATCACCAATCATTGCTCAATTATTTAGTAAAAGGCTAATTGATGATGAACTGTATAATGAATGGGTAAAGGTAAACTTGACCCACAAGCTGAATTTTAAAAAAAGACAATAAAATATTTTGTACATTTTAAGAGAATGCAAGAGAAAATACACAGAATCACCTACAAGATATTCCTGAAAAAGAAAAAGATCAAGTCTGTAGGTATAACAACTAGTTTATAGAAAACACAGGGAACAGAGAAACAAGTGAAATGCAACCAAAAGGATATAATCAATCAAATTTGGAAAATAAAATCTTTTATAAAAAAATAATCTGGTTTCTTTAATAAAAACAAATAGAGAGGGGAAGCTCTTATAGATTAAAAGATCCTTTAAAGGATACTTAAGAGACCTATCAATCAAAAACCATGTTTTTACCTTGTTTGAAATTTGATTTAAATAGTATTATAAAACTATAATAAGACAATTGGGTGGAATATGAATGTTAACTAGATATGAGATGGTAGTAAGGAATTATTTCTCATATTTAGGTGTGATCATGATAATGTGTTAATTTTTTTTAAAGTCATTATCTCTTAGAGATATATTTTGCAATTTTTCTAGATTAAAATATAACTAGGATTCGCTTGAAATAATACATTAGGGAATGAGACGTGAGGAAATGGAAGAAGGGTAATACTGAAACAAGATAAATGACCTCTATCAGGCCTGTAATAATTGTGGGAGCTGGGTGATGAAATTCTCTTTTATTCTGTATATATTAAAATTTTCTCTGTATTAATAGGAAAAGCAATTTCAGCTTGAAGTAAATGCCAGAAGCAAGGAAAGAGATTAAAAATGGAGTGATGGACAAAAAATTAAGAACATCGGGATGACTCTAAGCCAACATTATCATATTATCTATTTTACTTTTCATCTTGAAAAGAAATCAAAACAGAAAGTTATGACAGAGAACTGCACATAAGCTATTGAGAGGTGATTGACATTAACAATTTCTAAAGAGCTTATATTTTTCTGGAATGGAAAAAGATATTAATTCAAATTTATAGTTGGCTGTAATAAATATACTGTTAAATGCTTTTGAGTAGCCACAAAAACAACAAATAAAACAGAGAAAAAAGAACAAGAAAAAAGGCAAAAAGAGATGGAAAAAAGGAAATATTAAAAAAGCATAATAAATAAAAAGCATATAATAAGATGTTAGAAATGGATTCAAATATACTAATGATCACAATTAATGTAAATAGGCTAAATTCTAGAATTAAAAGACAAAGATTGTCAAACAAAACTGGAAAACAAAAAAGTTATATATTCTTTAACAGAGACTCAAACCTAAGACAACAAAAATCTGAAAGTGAAACAATGGGATAATATACACCAGCAAAATATTAAATATAAATAGAACGTGGGCAGAGAGGGGGAAGATGGCACAATAGCAGGATCCTGAACTCACCTTGTCCCACAGACACACTGAGGCAACAGCTACCTCTTATAGCAATTAATTCTAAAAATGACTTGAAGACTGGCAGAACAGAACTTCCACACCTAGCTGTGGAGAGAAGGCCACCTTAAAAAGGTAGGAGGGACAGAGACACAGATGGGAACCAAACCCCTGGTGAGACTAATCACAAATGGGAGTCATATCACAAGCATGGTAAAGCAAAAGGATCAAACCCCACACTGGGCAATCCTGGCACCGGGGATTTGCACTGGGAAGATGGGGCCCGATAAATGTGGCTTTGAAAATCAGCAGGGCTTAACTCAGGGAACTTTAAAAATGGGGGGGACTAAACTCCAGAAGGGTGATATGAAATTGAGTCCATGTCTTTATAGAGCCAGCAAGCTGAATAACTTGGTTTGAGACAACACCACAAACAGAAATTTGCAAAGTGCACGGTGTATAGGTAAAGGGGATTTATTGACTAATCTTGGAACATGTACCAGAAGGCAGGGATCTGTGGTACATTTATCTGAAAACAAAAGTGCTGGTTGTGCCATTTTTCTTGGTGTTCCTATCCTGGATAGCCAGGAGCTTTACACAACCAGTTTTAGCACTCTCTATCTACCTTGCTAAGACCATGTGTTCCTCTCCTGTGTTCCTTTACAGACCTCCCCAACCCAACCTTCCTGCCTCAGAAGTGACTCTGCCCCACTACACCTGCCAGGAAGCTCTGACCAGGACCAGCACCACACCAAAGTGACTCCTGCCTTGGGGCTAGGAGGAAATAACCACACACACCAGCATGCCCACATTTCCTGTAGCCAAACCTCTCAGCTAGTTGTGCAGGGAAGAAGTCCTCCCATTCCATGTGTCTACAGCTGTGACAGAAGGTAATTGTAGACAGCGAGGCTGAGTGCCAGCAAATCCATGGCTGCTGCAGTTGGACCTCTCAAAAGCATGGTGTGTAAACCCTACCCAGTGTGCCCACAGCAGGTGAACTGGGTCATTGCAGCCAGCTGGGCTAAAAAGCCAGCCCCAACCACCATCATGTCTACAGCAACTGTGGCTCAGCCACAATAGGAGGTTGCATGCAACGCACATGGAAGGTACCCCTGGAGCCCTTGGTTCTGATAGGCCAGGGATGATCGTGCTATGTGGCACCACAGAACATCTGCTACACAGGGTTACTACTTTCAAGACCAGGAGAGATATCTGACCTACTTAAGACACAGAAACAAGCACAGAGATGTAGACAAAATGAGGAGACAGAGGAATATGTCCTAAATGAAAAACAAGACAAAATCACAGAAAAAGAGCTAAATGAAATGGACAATACACCTAATAAAGAGTTTAAAGTAATGGTCACGAAGATACTCAACAGACCTAAGAAAAGAGTAGAAAAATCCAGGAGAGCTTAAACAAAGAGATAGAAAATATAAAAAGTACAAGTCAGAGCTGAAGAATTCCATCACTGAAATGAAAAATAGGTCTAGATTCCCGCTAGAGGGAATCAACAGCAGATTAAAGGATGCAGAAGAATGGATCAGTGGTCAAGAAAACAGGGTAATGGAAAGCAACCAAGTTGAATATTAAAAAGACAAAAAGAGGGGCGCCTGGGTGGCTCAGTCGGTTAAGTGTCCGACTTCAACTCGGGTCACGATCTCATGGTCCATGAGTTCGAGCCCCACGTCAGGCTTTGGGCTGATGGCTTAGAGCCTGGAGCCTGCTTCAGGTTCTGTGTCTCCCTCTCTCTCTGTCCCTCCCCCATTCATGCTCTGTCTCTCTCTGTCTCAAAAATAAATAAACGTTAATACATTTAAAAAAAAATAAATAAAAAAAATAAAAAAAATAAAAAGACAAAAAGAATAATAAAAATGAAAACAGGTCAAGAGACCTCTGCAAGGTCATCAAATGCAATGACAGTCACAAAATAGGGATCCCAGAAGGAGAAGAGAGAGAGAAAAGGCAGAAAACTTATTCGAAGAAATAATAGCTAAAAGTTTCCTAATCTGGGAAAGGAAACAGATATCTAGGACCAAGAATCACAGGGAGCCCCAAATAAGATGAAAACAAAGAGGTACACATCATGACACATAATAAAGTGGCACAAAATTAATGATAAAGAGTCTTAAAAACAACAAGAGAAAACAGTTATATAAAAAGGGAATCTCACATGGCTAGTTTTTCATCAGAAACTTTATAGGCCAGAAGGGAGTGGCATGACATGATATATTCAAAGTGCTAAAAGAAAAAAAAAAAGCCGACAACCAGGAATACTATATATACATGGCAAGATAATCATTCAGCATTGAAGGAGTGGTAATGAGTTTCCCAGACAAACAAAAGTTAAAGGATTTTACCACTACACCAGCCTAACAAGAAACATCAGAAGGGATTCTTTAAGTCAACAGAAAAGGCCAGAACTGGTAGCAAGAAAATTATAAAAGGAAAAAAAATTCACAGGTAAATGTAAACATATAGTAGATTAATCACTTATAAAGTCAGCATGGAGGTTAAAACACAAAACCAGTAAAGTCAATTATACCTACAAAACTTAGTGAAAAGATACACAAAATAAAAAGATGTAAAAGAGAATGTCCTATACATAAAAGGTGGAGGGGGTTGTAAAAATTTAGTGCTTTTAGAATGTGTTCAAACTTGAGCAACCATCAACTTAATATAGACTACTGTGCACATACAATGTTATATATGAACATAATGGTAATGTAAATAAGTCATGGTACAGCATAGGGAATGTAGTCACTATTATTGTAATAACATATAGTGGCATATGTCAGTCACTACACTTATGGTGTAGAGCACTGAGCAATGTATAAAATTGTCAAATCTATGCTGTATACCTAAAACTAATATAACACTGCATATCAACTATACTTCAATAATAAATAAAAAACAAAACATCTAAAAAGGAATTTTGGGGGCTGTCATATTAATATAAGAAAAAAAATAATAGATTAAAATGTTCTACATAATGATACTAGAACTAATTCCCCAGGTAGGAACAAACTATATAATATAACATTACTTCAAAATTAGGAAGAAAATTCTGAAACAACTACAAGAGAAATTACTATAATATTTGGCTCTGTTTTATAAATGTAGCTTTTAGTAGTATTAGATTAAGCATATAAAAATCAATAGGAAAATACATATAAATAACACAGTGAATATGCTTTATCTAATGGATATGTCTATAACACTTTACTTCCAAATTGTAGAATTTACATGCTTTTCAAGCACAGTGCAAATGAGAAATATCAGGAATGATTCAGGAAAAAAATTAAAAACTTCAATAAACTCACAATAATCAAGTAAATTGAATCAATATTTAAAAATATCTCAAGAGGTATGGATGATTTCTTAAATATGTTTTACCAAATTTTAATGAATAGAGAATTCCAATCTTAAATAAATTCTACTCTTACATAAAATAGGAAAATCTTCCTAAGTGATTTTATGAGACAAGGATAGTAGAAGGCAATTATGTGACATGACAATTTCATTCATAAGCTTTGTGGAAAAAATCT
Organism: Prionailurus bengalensis; assembly: GCF_016509475.1. Classification (NCBI taxonomy): domain Eukaryota; kingdom Metazoa; phylum Chordata; class Mammalia; order Carnivora; family Felidae; genus Prionailurus; species Prionailurus bengalensis. Next base: position 139,408,727 of record NC_057350.1, read on the forward strand.
TCAACAAGGGATGAACAAGAAAATTCAGTAGGGTACTTTAAAATATGTAAACTATTACAAACAAGTTGATTTTGTCCCAAAAATGTAAGGTTAGTTCAAGTAAAAATTAAATATGATTATAATATATTGGAAAAGTATTAAGCATTTTATAATTTAAAAATATTTTATCATAGAAACAAAAACAAACCAAAATAACACCCAACTTACTAAACGTTGAGAGCATTATTTTTACCAATAGAAGTCACTTAATATATATATATATATGAACAAATATATATGTATCATGTATGCATCCGATATAATATTTAAAAATAAAATGTGAAATCCATTCCCTTTAAAATTGGAAATAAGATCTTAAATACAGAAAAGAGAGGAGTGGTTGCCAGAGGGGAGGTGAGTGGGGAAATGGGGGAAAAAAAAGGAAAGAAAAATTAATCAGAAGAATGAGGAAAATGCAATGGGAAATTTGGCTGAAGATTTGAAAGAGCACTTCAAGGAAGATGAGAAAAATTATCACCATGCTTGAGAAAAGATGTCCAATTTCGTTGGTGATCAGGAAAAGTTAAAATCACAAGACAATGCCACTGCATACTCACCAGGCTGTGAAAAAGTAAGACATTAGCTAAACTTAAGTGTTGGTGAATCAAGAGGGAGCTTCATACTTTGCCGGTAGGCATGTTTATTTGTACAGCCGTTTTGCAAAAACAATTTGTCATTTTAATGAGAAAAATTAAAAATGCATAATCGGGGGCGCCTGGGTGGCTCAGTCGGTTAAGCGGCCAATTTCGGCTCAGGTCATGATCTCGCGGTCCGTGAGTTCGAGCCCCACGTCGGGCTCTGCCTGTTTCAGATTCAGTGTCTCCTTCTCTCTGACCCTCCCCCATTCATGCTCTGTCTCTCTCTGTCCCAAAAATAAATAAACGTTAAAAAAATTTAAAAAAAATGCATAACTGTATAACCCAGTGATTCTATTCCTAGGTATATAATCTAGAGAAACTCATGCAAAGGTATAACAGATGTCCTGAACAAGAAAGCTGACTGACATTATTAAGAGAGCAAACTCTGGAAAGAAGCTTCAGTAAAGTCTCTTAGTGAAGTGTGGTGTGCCCACAGATTGGAGAAGAACAGGACTGGGAAAGAACCAAGGTGGCATGCACCAACATGGAGGAATCTCAAAAATATAGCATTGAGTGAAAAAAGTAAGTGACAAAAGACTACAGGTGGAATCTTACACTTACAGAAAGATCAAAAACAAACCGCCAAAACTGCATAAAATATTGTCTAGAGATAGGTGCGTATGTTACAAAGCTGTAAACAAAAGAAATGGATCACTCAAAATTCAGAAGAGTAGTTACCTGGGAAGATAGCAAGAAGAGAAGGCGTTTGTAATCAAAAAGGGTGACAAAAGAGACTTCAAAGATATTGTAATTTTCTACTTTTCAAGCCTCAGAGGGGATATACAGGTGTCTTTATTGTCATATTTATACTGTATATGTGCATTATACACCTTGTTTGGCATTAATGATATGCTGCATAAAAACCTTCAAAGACTGTATAAATAGAGAGTAGGTAGGAATTTCAACACCATAGTTGATATGGTTGCTTATTCTGACCAAATATGTTGTTATACAAATTAGTAACATACCAATTCAGACAACTTAAAGGTTTGAATCATTGTACCCAAATCTTCATTATAATAACTTCCTGAATATTGGCAGTTCCTATTTGTATCCTAAAGGTTGGCTTACTGGACTTGAACTCATTACATGTCCCATACCTATGTGCCCTCTTCTATGCCCCCAAACACACACGATGTGTATGTAGTATATAAACACATTTTGTTTTAATTCACTTCTCTTTTCATCAGACATTACAGGCTCTCTCTGGGGATGAAGTCAAGCGTTGCTATGTTCAGATGAATTTTCTGGCCCAAGGAGATAATTCTGCACACAGTCAATAGCAATATCCCAGAAGTGAGCCAGAAAACTCAACCAGTGAAATAAAATTCAATAGCAATATCAGAGCAGAAAACTCCTTAACCACAGAGGGTATGTTTTCCAAAGAACACATCAGTAAATGCAAATGGAGCACGTAATACCCACATATGATCCAAGCTGATTATGCCACTTTGTCAGGTAAGGTGGCAAGAGAAAAAAAAATGCTGCCTCTGTAACTCCCAAGGGTCTCCGTTGCTTAAGTTTACTGAAAGTCAATTTATGTTAATGGATTGCACAGGGCCGTACATCAAACCCGGGGTGAAGTTGTCACTTTATTGAGAAATCATTAAATTATTACACTATTTAATGATGCATGAAAGCAAAATGCAATTGTGAAGAAAAGCATTTTGGGTACAGACTGTGCTTTGTAGTAATGCAAAACAGTGCATTTCTGTCAGTTCCCCGAACACAGGATGGCCATCTGTGCAAACCTAAAACTGAAAGTTGATGACAAAAGGTGACTAATGAAAACACGACTTCTTTCAAAATTCATTATATCACAGTGCAATGTGCCACCAGAGGCCATAAGACTTCGGAACAAATCAGCAAAGACTTGCCCCTCACGTTGAAATTAACATTATGTTCAAGACAAAATATCCAAGGCTTTGACAATTTTTATTTGAAAACTATATAGCAATGGTGTTTTTATAAAAACAACTGCTGGGGCAAGCAAAAAAGTCCATTTACCCAAATAAAACATTTGTCAATATACAGGAGTATATTAATGTAATAATATGTATACTTATGAAAGTTGTTGATATAAAAAATCAATAAATAACAATATTTTCTTCTTTAAGCCTAAAGACACATGCATGCCTGTATGTGTACATACACATGTACACATACCTTCACATGCATGTATGTTTGTATCTACACTTCACTGGATACTATATTCTTTTATTTTATTTTATTTTTTTTAAGTAGGCTCTACTCCCAGCACAGGGCCCAGCGCGGGGCTTGAACTCACAACCCTGAGATCAAGACCTTGGCTGAGATCAAGAGTCAGATGCTTAACCAACTGAGCCACGCAGGTGCCCCTCGAGATCCTATATTCTTATGTATCCTGACCACCATACACACACACACACACACACACACACACACACACAGACACCCCAATATATAGTTATTTATTGCATCTGTATAACTATATATGTATCGTTGTGTAGTCATATGTATAGCCTAGTTTTTCTCTTAAGAACTTGATACAGATTGCGGTTAAAACTAAGTAGAAAATGAAATGAGACAAATGATTCCACTTGGTAGTGTCATCAACATGAGAGTTCCAGTATGTGGAAAATATTAGCTATGGGTAAAAATGGACAAGTTTAGTATCTTAATAAATAATTTAGAGAATTTAAGGCAAAACCCAGAAATTGATCTAAAATTTCCAGCTGAGAAGACTCAATGGTTGTTTTTACACTATAAGGAAATGGTGAAGAAAATGCTGACTTACTCCTTTGCACCATAATGTTGATTGTAACCATATTATGATAATGTGGCATTTCAAACAAAATTATTTCCATTTAAAATGTTATCTATAAATGCCTTTTTAGGAAATTAATATATCCAGGTTTTAAGATAGAATAGAGACCCCCATATCATTTAAACAGTGACCCAATTGTCTATTTGAGATTCTTCAAGGTTCACAAGCATCAGTTTCACATAGGTCATTTATAAAGAAACACTTTCTTCTAATATTTACATTTTTCCCCTGTCAGTATTTAATAAGTGCACATACTAATGCAAACAAGAATGAGACACTTTCCCCCTAAATAATGTTCTAAACTGACAAGCACTCCAAACTGGAATGTCAAAAGGAAGCTGGGGTCCACGTGAAACTCCCACAAGCTCCATGAAGTGTGCGTCAAACTCACATATCATTTCCTTTCTCATCTACAGCACTTATTGTCAGAATTATTTCACCACTTGAATGAACACTATTTTGTATTCTCCTCAAATTACTTCCAGTGTTTGTGGTTTGTCTCTCTACATGAGTCAAATTACTTTTAATTTCAAGAAACAAAATTTGAAACTAAAACTGGTGAAACCTTTTATATTGTTTGCAAATAGCAAACAGTGAACAGTTAGGTTGTTCCAGGGTTGTGTCAGTGGCTTATAATTTTTGCTCTGCATTTCTCAATCCATTACCATTATCTTGCCTCATGGCCACAAAATGGCTGCAGCAATTTTGCAGCAATTCAAACACCAAGTTTTTGCAGTGCGACATTTAAGAACAAGTCAGGGGAAAGGAGAGTGGGAACAGTAGAATGAGATAACCTTGCCCATCTCTCTCTCTCCCTCTCTCTCTCTCTCTCTCTTAAATCATGCAGGTTAATTTTTCCCATAAACTCTGTAGCAGAGTTTCCTTTTGTTTATTTGATCAGAAGTGGGTCACATGATCATTTAGAGAAGCAAATGAAGTTGGGGCAATCGATATCTGGCCTTTGTCGTCGTCGCTGTCGTGTAAGACTCATTCTACCAATAAGAAGATGGGGGAAGAGAATGCCTGGTGGGTGGGAAACCACAGTGGCTACTGCAATTCCCCAACCTGGCTTTTGTGTACGACTGGTAGCATACAAGTTATGTTTTCAGCAAAGTAATCTGTTCAGTGCTGGTAGCTCAACACTCCCCTTAAAATTCCCCTATATGGCACTAGTCAGAAGAAATATTTGATAGGGCACACAGGCAGCCATAGAGTTATCGGCATCTAAACAGAGGTGAGGGTTAAGGAGAGATTCAGGTAGCAGGTTCACTTGTAAGATATTCCCTTTCTTCAGAAAGTATATGGGATGTAGGTAACTGCTGTCACCGTTCAGACCGGCAGAGAAATAAGCAAGGCTGGGGTCATACACAATAGCCACTTGGCAGAACATGACCTGTAATGGGGGTGGGGGATGTACTCCCTACGTTCCAGAATTTTACAAACAGATTCACACAGTAATGAAGACTCTGTTGATGATTAAACAACTTCAGGAATAAAGCCAGAGAATTCTCTGCCATTAGTACACAGAGAAGAAAGGAGAGGATTGACCAAGAATCAGGAAATTGACAGAAAGCCCTTCTGCAGGACAAGGGTATAGGTGGTCTCAGCTGAGGTCAACTCCTGGACATACCCGAATGAAACAGTGATGGCTTCAAGGTCAAAGTGCCTGAGCACAGAACTTGGCCCAGCTGTCTGCTCAACTATACAGCTTGTATCAACTCAACTTCGCTGTGCTTCTGTTTCCACATCTCAAAGTGAGGACTGTAATAATACTCCCCTCATATAGTTATTGTGATAACAAAATTAGGTAACACATGTGACATGCTTTGAACACTGACACACTGTAAATATTCAATTCTTGTTAGGTTCTGTCACCACCAGTGGTACTTTTAAGCCACACTTGACTCAGGGATTGATAGTCTTACAGGAAGAGATTTGAAAGCAAGCCCACAACCTCCCTGAATATTGTTTATTGTATATTCCCGGATCTTTAAATCGGCTGTTGTGCAAACTATGCGTAAACTCATGCACGCACACATATACATATGCATATCTGCTTCTACAAACGGATCATTCTAAGCCTTTTGTAGGTTTCAGAGTCCTGACTTACAAGGACCTCCTGACTACGTCAAATATTTTTAAGAGATTAACAAGCACTTGTGGGCAAACAGTACCCCTTAGCCTGGTTTACGTTTACTTGTGTCTCAAGATGACGCATGCTACACTAGATCATAGAAGTCACTTGTTGAACTAAATTCACACACTAAGTAATTTATATTTCATCCAGATTTTATATAGGAAGGAGATCAGTAATCATACCAACAGCCACCTTATTATGTTAATATACTGGAGTGTCTCTAGTTTGAAGAATTACAAGTACTCTTGGAATGGTGAAGGATGACAAATTATAAAAAGAGTAATTCTCCCAGGAGCTACAACTCCAGAAAAGAAGTCTTCGAAATGTGCATGACATTTGGCTCTTCATTCAAATGCAATTTCTGATTCTTTTGAAGTTTGCCTTCCATTAGTTAAATATATAGTGCAGGAAGAAACACATGAAATCTGTAGCATATGTTTCTCTTTCTATTCAAAGAGCATTGGTAAAGGGCTCAACGTACTGAAGGCAATTAATCTTCAACTTATTTACCTGGATAAATGCCATTATGAGTCGGCTGTATTGGATATTAAGACAAACTGGACTTAACAGTTTATTCATTTTCTTCTCATTACCCTTTTTCTTTTTTCTACCTTTTACTAACAACTGAGCCTATGGAAATACCATGTCGATAAACTAATCAGAAATATAAACCATAAATGAACACTATGCGTTTTACAAAGAAATGAATCTATGTGTACCCGAGTTGATTATAATTTCTAAAAACTAGAGCTATATTTCCCTCACAAAATATTCCTTTAAGCTAATGTTCATCTGTGCTGAAAAAGTGTGTGGCCATATTGTCACATATATTCATCCCACACATGCTGTCTCCAAAGGTCACTTCCAAGGGGGACAGTCTGATAGGTGTGCTCATGGATAGCTTTCAGTAAACCATCAAGTTGGCAAGGGTCATATTAAAACACCTTCGGAATGATATAATCAACATATGTATGACTGTGTTTTGTTGTAGAGAAATAGGCATGAGAGAGGGGGGGAAATTTTATTGTTTTTAACAGCAAATAGGGCTTATAATTATAGTCTTGCCAATTATAGTCTAAATCACATCATTTGTGTCTTCTCATAAGGCAATTTTGGCATGTGGCTTACCATTGTTTGTTTTACAAAGATGTACTGACTCTTCACTACGTGTCAGGCAGGTGTGGACAGGAAGGATTCAGTAGGGAACAAAGCAACATGTGAATCAGTATCCTGTTGCTGCCCTGATAAATTACCACAAACTTAGTGGCTTTCAGCAATACAAATTTATCATCTTACAGTTATGCAAGTCATCAGTCTGAAATTAGTTTTACTGGACTAAATGCAAGGTGCTGTCAAGGTGGGTGCTTTTTGCAGACACAAGAAGAATATAATTTCCTTGCCTTTTCCAGAATCTAGAGGCCACCTGCATTCTTTACTTCATTGCCCTTTCCTCCATCTTCAAAGCACATCATTCCAACCTTCGGTTCTCTCCTTACATCTCCTCTTACTGACTTCGACCTTCTTACCTCCCTCTTAAAAAGGCCCTTGTGATTACACTGAATCCGCTTGGATAATCCGGAAAAACCTTCCATCTCAAGATCCTTAATTTAATCACATGGTTAAAGCCCCCTTGCCATGTAAGGAAACATATTTACAGTTTCTGAGGATTAGGATGTTGACATCTGTGTGGGTTGGATGTTATTCCATACCAGGTATCTCCTCTTATGAAGTTTATCTTCTAGAGGAAAGACAACAAATATGTATCCAAATCAACAAAATGTGCTATTTCAGGAGTGAATCTGTATGATAAAAAAAATTAAATGAACAACAAGCCTCTGAGGTATGAAGCTTCAGATCTAAGTGATGAGAGAAGGAAAGAACTTTCTAGGTGGAAGGATCACCAAGTGCAGAGACCCAGCATTAGTCACAATCTAAGGCATTAGGGCCAGAAAAAGGCGATTGTAGTGGCTTAGAAGGACAATGGCAGGACACTCAGTCAGAGAGGAAGGCTGTGCCTTGACCAAGTTGGTCTCTGTAGGTTGTAGGAAAAAGCTTGAATTTCATTCAAAATAGAAGGCAAAACAAAGGAGAGTTTTAATCAAAGAGAAGGCATGACGTGGTTTATCTTTTGAGGAGATAACTTTGTTGCTTAAAAATGTGGACCATAGAGGGTCAAGCTGGTGGCAGTGGGACGGGTCGGGAGGAGAGGTTGCAATAGCCCAGTAGGTTGCAACGGTGCTTTGGATTAGAGTTTCCGTGGGTGAGATGCTAGGAAGTTATTGGAATATATTTTAGAATATATGTAGAAGAGCTCCAAAAATGTTTGCATTTAAACCTGTTTACTCTAGCAAAAATGCAATCTTTATATCCACCAAACTGACAGTGTCTCCTCCACACATACATAACAGGCATGAGTGTTTGGGGATTGTTTTCTAGTTCATTGTGTCCAGCAGTTGATCGAACTGATACGTGATTAACTGAGTTGATCAGCTGTTTGGCTGAATTGATCGGATTGATCTGTTATGTTAACAGTGTTGATGCAGCTGTCACCGTTTCTTGGGTATCCTAGGCTCTAAGTTCTTTTGTATAAAACTACTAGCAATAACCTTAGCTGATACCTTCTTGGATACAATGCCTCTACATATAATCTGTACTGATGGCTGATTGATGTCAATTCAACTCTGTAGCCCAAACTATATTTGCTTAGCCATTCTTACTCAGTGTTTGTTTGCTTTCCTTCTTCATTTCTCTGCCCTGTCTGTCTAGGATGAGGTGAACTCTGGCCAGCATCTTGCTCACAATGTCTTTATTAGCAGACTTGCGGGATGTGTCCGTCAAATTTTAAGTAGGTGTTTTATGTTTGCGATTTCTTTTCCTTAGCAAATATTTATGTCTGGAAATTTTGCTTGCAGTGTACAAAGAAACCTTGTCTTCTTGGAAAGAAAACAACATCAGCAGGCCCATATTTGTCATTGCCTTGGGATATACAGAAATCCTGGGATTATTTGGAGGAAAATATTCATGTTACTGATCTAATTTATCATCAGAGTGCATTTGGCGGATGTCGTGTCATAAATTGGCTTTAAAAACTGACATATAATATTCTGTTAAAAAACGAGTATTTTGGTTTCAAGAGTAAAGTTTTATAAAACTAAACATGTCAGATTCCAGGACTTCAGAATTTATATACCATAGTGAGACTGGAGATGGAATCTAAGCACGAAAGGAAATGTTTTCTTGACATTTCTTTTCAAAACAAATCAACACTCGGGGTTGCTTTTAAAAGCACAATTCAATAACTGTGTAAAAACATTTTGCTTAAAAATTTCTTCTCCTTTGCTACCTGGAATGCCCTTTCTCTTATGTTCTATAATTTCCTTAAAAATTTAACTCACTTGTGGTGGGGAGGAACAGAATCATACCTACCTCACAGAATGCTAGGATAAAGAGTGTATTTGCAAAGTCGTGGGGCAGACATAGCTGGTACTCAGAACTTTTATGTATTTAATTTTATTTCTACATTCCTTCAGCCCTTTTATAATCAATTCACTGGCAAACTGCTCTTGATGAATGAGCCCTGGACTAGGAATAAGAAAACTTCAGTGCTGTTCCAAGCTAGTAGTAGTATTTGAATTTAAACCCAGACCTTTCTGTGCTCAGTTCAGAGGTCACCTATTCCAATTTGCTACTCATTTGTTCAATAAATATTTACTGAGCTTCACTCTGGTTCAAATCAACTCCATTGTACCCACGAACACAACCTTCAGGAACAAAGGCAGTCGGAAGCCCCACTACCTTCTAACCATTGGAGAGGTGCACCCCTTTCCCCTCTTTGTAATGCAAACTTGCACAGAACTGCTTCCCAGGCCACGGTTCCAACAAGGAACTGAAACAGAATCTGATCAATTCTGGATTTTTATGGTGGGTTTCAACACATACAATTTCAACTATGTTATCTTAGTGATATATTTAATATTGCATAACCCTGCACTCATACCAAAATAACCTACAGTTTAAAAATACTAAAGGAAGCTTACATGCACATGTTCATACTTGAACATCTTGTGGGAAACAGGGTTGGAAATGTGCTTTTAAAATATAAACATTTTGACATTAACGTGAACTCTCCCTTTAACTAGCATGGATATCATTTTTCCAGATTTAGTTATAAAAACATTGAAAATCAACCCAATCGGTTTTCTAGACAGTGTTGTTAAATAATTTATCTTTTGCTTGTTTGTCTTTTCTTCTCTTTCAAGCCCGTGTATTTAATTTTTTCTTTTGATTAAATTTTATAATATTGAATATGTTAATAAATCACATCTTATTTGATTCTTTTTCTTCACATTTGCATTCATTTAAAACTGGCCCAATATACACATGAAAAATAATTACAGCATTTTCTTTAATGTAACAAATCTTACAGCAAATCAACTCCTCTCTACAATGTTGTCTGCATTTTAGCATTTTGTATGTTAGACTCATTCACATTCTGTCAGGGCTTTATGATAAATAATAAACAGTGCTTTCAAGAAATAATTTGAAAACCACTGGTGCTCAGTCCCTACCTCTGAGGAGAAATAACCTCACATTTCATAGAATGTTTGCAAAAGCCAGTGACCTCTCATGAGCTGAGAAATTTACAATACGGGAAGGTGCTCTCCCTTTGCTAAGAGACTCTCCCAAAACTTAGAAATTATAGCTGCCCCAGACAACATTCCGTGTAATGGGTCACATACTTTTGAAGCTTTGTTTATTCATCTTCACCCTTGTGGATGCACCCAGTGATAAAATGGGCCGAACAGTCAGGTGGTGTAACGCCTAGCATTGGGGCATTTGAATGGAAACTGTCAGTGTTTTACAGGTGTGATTATTTGCCAACTGGTGTGGAATTGGGCTAGATAACATTTCAGGTCCTTCCCAACCTGGAGATGATCTGATTCTATGAATTCCTTTGCTCCCTTTTGTATCCTCTGTTTCCCACCCACAACAGGGAAAAGATTAACGCAAAAGATATTCAGTTATGTTACTGACTTCACTTAAGGGCGTCCCTGTGGTCAAAAACTTTCTCATGAGGAATCTGAATATTTTGTATGAAACCAATCTCACTTCCTCAGCTATGCTCTTCACTCCCAGCCTCTTTTCAGTGGTAAGACACACTCTATCAGAACCAGGACACTTTCTACCCTCATATCCTAACTCGTCCATTCAATAAATGTTTATTGGGTACATACTATACCAGACTTTGGGTTGTGTTGGTTACCAGGAACATAGCAAAGATCAGGATAAACAGGAATTCACTTATCACTGATTTTTCTTTTAATCAGATTTTTAGCCTGGTATGTTTAGTGGGATAAAAGGTGACCCCAGTGATATGTCCATATCTTAGTCTTTGGAACCTGTGATTATTATGTTATGTGACAAAAGATGTGACTAAATTAAGGGTCTTGAGAGGAGGAGTTTATCTTGTATTATCCAGGTGGGCTATATAACAATCCCATCTATCCTTATAATAGAGAAGCGGTGGCGGCAGGGGGGAGGTTCAACACTACACATAGTGGAGAAGACGATGTGAAGGCTGAGCAGACAGGGATGTGGCTACAAGCCAAGGAATGTTTTTGAATATGCTAGCCAATAGTCATTTAATAAATTACATAAAAGATAAAGTTATTTTAAAGGAGTTCTTCAATTGAAAATATGAGCAAGTCACTTTAGATTTACTTTTGTGGTGATAATGAAAGACATACAAAATCTTTTATGTATGGGGGCACCTGGCTGGCTCAGTCAGTTGACTCTTGGTTTCAGCTCAGGTTATGATCTCATGGTGCGTGAGTTGAAGCCCCACCTTGGGTTCCGCACTGATAGTATGGAGTCTGCTTGGGATTCTCTCTCTCTCTCCCCACCCCCACTTCTTGCTTACTCTCTCACTACCCTTCCCCATTGGCTCTTCTCTCTCTCTCTCTCTCTCTCTGTCTCTGTCTCTGTCTCTCAAGATAAATAAATAAATTAAAGAAAATCTTTTATGTATTTGTGATTTTTGATAGTCATAACAACAAATTATTTGAAAAAGACAATAAAGGCAAGGGGTATAGGTTGCTTTATAACATTAAAGTTCCATTGCATTTCATACACGTATCAGTGCCTGAAGTAGATATTGATGTTTGGTTACTAGACAGCCATTTTTTTTTCTTTGCTGAACTATGCTAGTTGTGTTCAAATGGCCACACAGCCCATGAAACTCACAGCTGACGCCACCTTCTCATCTTGGGCTCTACCCTCTTTACAAAGGATTGACTCTGGAATGAACATATGCCACAATTTGACAGATGAGACACAAAGGACTCACTTATTGAGGACTGCTGAAAAAGTTATTTTTTGCTTATCTGGAAGAGGGTTGACGAAAGTTCTCTTTCTTCTATCCAGTGTGCATAAGAAAGAATGCAACTGTTGCCATCCTATGACATTTTAGGAGGAAGGGGGCACTTTGAGTCCTGATCATTTGAATCAGCCAACATTGAGGTTCATCCTACTTTAGACTTCCCAGTTAAGCAAGGTAATTAAAAGTCCCATTTTTCAAAAGACAACTTTGAATTATACTTTCTGGTACTTGCACATATCCTAGCAAATGGCTCTGCCTGTTCACTGGTCTTATATGAACACTTATTACCTATAATTATTATTTAAATTCAAATTTAATAAAGGTAGTAACGTATGTGAGAATTAACCAGAAAACAAGAGATGCTCAATAGCTAAGAAGGAAAGATAAAAAGTAGTGAAGATAATTATAGTTTGCATTTTTTTAGGTGTGGGATAAAGAAGCAAAAAAAGATGTAGTTCTTAGTACTAAATAGATTCTGTGAGACTATATAGCAAATGGCTTATGATCCTTCCATTGTAAAATTTGCTTAGAATAGGCTTTCCCTCTAGAAAGTTGTTAAAATAGCATATGTTGCCTCCAAAATTCTCCAGCTGGATAATGTTTCCTGCCGAACTACTCTTAGCCCTCCCAGAAATGTGGTAAACATGAAGTGATTTGGAGGTTGAATCAAAGTCAGATTATTTTTAAAAATACCTACACCAAATACATAAGTTCACTAAGGCAAAAGGTAAAAGTACTAAATATTAGCATATGGTCTAATAGGAAAAGCTAAAAAACATGGGGAAATAGTCATGCAGTCTATAGCAAGAAAGGTTTTATATGTTATTTGGAAAGGTTCTTGCTTGGTAAAGCAGAAATTATACTTGAAACTATATTGTTACAGGAAAGAAGACTTGTTTTTCCTTTCTTCCATTTGTAAGTAATGATGTGTCATTTCCAGAAAATATAAGAAAATTCTTCTAGACCTAACAATTATTGTTTCTCTAACCAAATGCCTCCTTAAATTTGGTTTCCTGATATTTTATTACATAATCCTACAACAGCTGTAGAAGCAAGGTATATTAATGGATTCTGAATATGACTTAGGAAAGAAATTTATAGGGTACTTTAGGAACACCTTTTTGAGGGAGGGTGGCAAGGGAGTCAAGTCTATGGATCCTGGGAGCCTGCAAAGGTCAGGCAGGTAAGGAAAAATGCACCTAGCCTTCTTACTTATATATTTATTTATCTATTCTCAACAACACGGTCAAAATAAGACCTTTTGGAGAAATGTGCCAATGATGGAAGCACATAGAAAGGAAAAACATGATCTTTTAGGACGAATGCTAGTAGTCACTTGATATTCCAGCTCCTCAAAAACAGCTTTGATCTCTAAACAAAACAAGCTATTGCAAGTAAGTACCAAAGGAGAAACATGAATATGGAGTTTTTAGAGTCATGTTGTCAGTTGTTATCATCCAATGCTTAATCCATGAGCTACTACTCTCTCGCTTTCTCTCCTCCCCTCATTCTTCCCTGAGCCAGATCTAGGACTTACGCACTTTTACACATCTCCATTGAACTGTGACGACTGTGAATGGAGCTGGAGGAAGTCAGTTGGACGTGTTCATTTATGGGTTGACAAACATCACCACGGGATAGAACATATGATAGCAGTCTAGAAAGAAAATGCTCAAATCTGTATTCTAGACCATGAGTTGACAAGCTTTTACTACAAAGACCCAGGTGGTCAACCTTTTAGATATTGTGCGCAGCCTCTGTCACAACCATTCAACTCTGCCATTGCAGTGAAAATGTAACCATGGACTACAATGTAAATGAAAATATGTAAATGAAGGGGCATTTCTGTGTTCCCATAAAACTTTATTTATGGATGCTGATATTTGAATTGCATATAATTTTCATATATCCTGAAATATTAGAATTCCGTTGATTTTTCTCTCTCAACTACTTAAGAAATGTAAAAAAGCATTCTTAGCCCACAGGCATATGAAAACGTGGTGGCAGATTTGGCTCCTGGGCGAGAAGTGGCGGACCTCCTTACTCTAGAACCACTCCATCTTCGATTTCTTACAAAGGGGAAAACCAGGAGGTATCATCCAGCTTATTCCAGGCTTCTTCTCCCCATTCCGTGAGCTAATCATGTTGCAGAATGAGAAATCATTATGTAAGGACATGAAACTTGTTAGAAGAGCAATTTGTGATGGTTTCATGAAAGACTTGTAAAAAATGTCTAACTATCTTTATAGTCCCATAAAGTATAGAGCCTTTCACATGTCACAAACATTGGAACGACAGAACCAAAAGTTAATAAAAACAGTTAAGTGAAACTATTTTTTAAGGTTTGTTTTCAGGTATCTTCCTACAGTCTTTCTTTCAGCCTCTAATGCAGAGAAACACCTTCTGGCTATTGACAGCCTATGTTTGGCTTCTTTCAGTTACCTATTGGTGTGAAATACACACTCCAAATCTAATGTCTCCAAACCACAATAATTTTTTATGTCTAGCAATATGGTGGCTTGGCTATGGAGTTCTGGTCTTGCCTGGGCTTATTCATGTAATTGTGTTTAGCTGATACGTAGATAGGGTTCTGGACTTATCTGGGACAGCTGGCATAGGTAGGCTTCTCTCTCCACATCCCAGCCCTCTTCAAAGTATGTGGGCTGAGGGAAGTATTCTAAATGAGCATAGGTTAAAGCTGAAAAACCTCTTGAAGCCCAGGACCCAGAATTTGCACGGCATCATTTTCTCCACATTGTATTGTTCAAAGCAAGTCAGAATTCTAGCCTAGATTCAATAGAGAATTTATGGACAACAAACAACCTACCATAGCACATTTGTCTCAGGACTTGTTGAATCTATGAAGCCAAATTATCCCTTTTATTTAGAAGCATTTGGATTTTCATAACTGTATATTAAGAGAAAAAACCTTAAAAATACAGTTACAATGCTTAATGAAGAGATTTCAGAACAACACAAATGAACACAATTTATAAGACTAGTGTTATTATGAAATGGGTTTGTGTTGGCTCTTACCATTTTGATAAAATGGAAAATCCAAGGAGACCGCACTGTGGAGACGTGCAGAGGATGAACACAGTGCAAAAGATGAAAATGGTAGGGAGATTCTCAAATATGTCAGGGACAGGCTCAGGACAGGCACTTGGAGGATTTAGGAGAAAGGACGCCATGCATGGTGGTATAGATTGTAGAGACAAAAGTGTGAGAATGCTTTGGTCATGGTCACAGAACTGTGGAGCAGGAAGAGCTCCCAGAAGTTGTCATACGGAACTTAGGCATAAGTCAACAAGTCCACAATAAAGTGGCCAGACTCCCATGTTAGAGTGTTTTTAGTTCAGATTTAAGACCTTCTTTGTCTAGAACAACATCTTTACAATCTGCAAGACACATTTCCTTCCCTTTTCCTTTTTTTCTTTTTGAGAGAGAGAGAGACAGAGAGAGAGAGAGAGAGAGAGAGAGAGAGAGAGAGAGAGAATGCAAGTGGGGGAGAGGGGAAGATGGAGAAGGGGGGGGGGGGAGAATCTTAAGCAGGGTCCATGCCCAGCACAGAGCCCAATACCAGGCTCAATCTCAGGACCATGAGATCATGACCTGTGCTGAAATCAACAGTCAGATGCTTAACCGACTGAGCCACCCAGGCACCTCCTGCAAGGAACATTTTCAAATGTCGCTAGGAAACAACTGGGGCTCTGAGTGGCAATAAAGTGGCAGGAAGGAGAGACTTAGCCGGGTTATGATACTGCTGCAGGATGGCAACCTGACCCTATCTACTACAGGGTCTTAATGCTTACTGCTTAAGTCAACTCCACCCAGAAAGGCCTTAGCAGTAACTTGTTTCTTCAAATCTAAGATGCTATCTACTTTAAGTTGCATCCTTATTTACATACTATATAAATTATTATATATTATATAATTTTTATATTCTTATATTTTTATAGAATGTAAATAAGTATATACTAAATAAAGTACATATAACTATAATTATAAGCTGCCACTAATTGCTAAGATGCATCCTTTCTGCTTTCAAAGATAAATTATGAGAAAACATGCTTTTTAGAGGTAATGGAATTGACTAGTAATAATGAAAATAGCATGGACTAAGCAATAAGCATGGGAACATGCTAAGCATTTTTCATATTTTTCATCAATGCTCATTACACTCTACAAAGGACTTTCTATTAATGTAATTCCTATTATATGAACAAGGCAACTGAATCTAAAGAGATTAAGCCACCTGTTCAAGGTCACGTAGCTAGTAAATGCAAAGCTAAGTTCTATCCTTGGTCTAACTCCAAAACTTGAACTCTTAATCACTAATCCATATGGCTTTTCCCGCAAATTGGTCACAGACATGGGGCAAGGTACTGTTCAATGAACCCTCGCAAAAACAAACAAGTTAAAACAAATTAAGACTTCAAAGATCTGAAATTAAAACAGAAAAGCTGTGGGCAAGTGGGATCATATTCACTTTCCCACCACTCAGAGGGCAGAGTAAGGAATCTGACCACTAGGTAAAAGGCAGAGCGGTTTCTGGTCCACACATCCCTATGTAGACATTTCATTTCCTCCTTTTGTATAACCTAGTAGTGCTCAAGATTTAGCAGGCCTAAGAATTTATATATATATAAATATATAAATATATATATATATATATTCCTAAAAGTTCTCTACCTTCTGAGCAACTTTGAGAACTTTTCAGAGAAGTTTTGTCTTTATCCAATGTTGGCAGACAAATGTATCCAGGATTTGATAACCCTTAAGCTGGTTACCACTGCTTCCACATGAAAGCACCTAGCAGATGACACTCTTCAGCGTTTGGTGATATTCCATTTAGTTCTAAGATTCTGTCACTACTTATTTGTTAACTTTTTGAATGTGGCAGAACCATCACTTTCTCTTCCACTCACTGCAGCTTGATAAATCATCCCGCAGGTCAGGTAGAATATCTAAATACCATGCTGGGGATGCTGAGATATATATAGTCCCTGACTTCAAAGAGTTTGTGGTCTACAGGAAACCAAGAGTTGAACAAATGGCCATAACTGAGGTCAGGATAATTTGGCAACACTTGTAATGAAGACATATCCCACCTAGGTTGGCCAATTTAGCTTTCCTGATAAGCTGAGGCCCTTGCTGCATTTAGAGATATGGAAGAATGAGACGTTTAAGAATACGTAAAAATGAAAAAAAAAAGTATGTAAAAAGGAATCAAGATGAATGGTGCAAGTAAGAGAAAGAATGCAAGCCAAAGGGAAGGAGGCAAGGACCTTCAAGTGCAAAAATGACACCAACGATTCACACTACTCTGAAGCTTACATTTTTCACTAAACTATGTATCATGAGCATCCCTACAGATCAGTGATAAGAACTAATTCACTTTTTCTAATAGCTACATAGTAATCCCAAGACATGATGCAGATTATCCAACTATGCCTGTACTCTTGGACATCCAGATTATTTTCAGAATTTTGCTATTACAAATAGTGTTGTCATGAACATTCACTTATGTGTAATTGTATGCTTACCTGCTTTGATTTCTCCTAAGATCATATCTGCAATTTGACATTATTAAGTCAAAGCATATTTTATCAAAAAAAAAGTCAAACTGGTACATCAATTTATCTTCTCATCTAGCAGTGTAGGGACAGATATTATTAAATTTTGCTGATTTTATGAGCATAATAATAGATCACCATTGCAATTTGTACTATCTGAACCACTGATGAGGTTGAAAATATTTTCTTTTCTGTGATGAGCCTGTTTATATCATTGGGCATATCCCTGTTTTTTTGGTCATTTTTAGGGCTTCTTTTGAATACTTAGGATATTAACTATTTTTCTTTCAAATTATACACGCTTTTTCTATTTTTTGTCTTTTGACTTTTTAATGATGACTTTGACTTTGGTGAAGTCATCTATGATGTATTTAGTTAAGACTATTTTTAATTTCATAAATGCATATGCATTCTTTGCTTTCATAAATTTTTTAGTTTCTGAGCTTCCTCTAGAAATCCTCCAATACCTCAATTTTATTCCATCACCTTTTACCATTTATAACATTAAATTTTTTGTTCACCTTCAAACTATTTATCATTTTAGCATTGCTTTATCTTTTAGGAAAAAGTGAAAGATAACGGGTTTTTAAATAAGTAATAATTAAACATATAATATTTTCTCACCTGTGCAGGTCAGCTGGGATCTGACAGACTAGCCAGTTAGAATATCATTCAGAATACTTGTTATTTTGGATGGATGTGTGAATAAGGAGTTGGGAGAGGAAGGTAATGTAGGAAGGTGAATGAATTTTATCCTGGAATCTGATTCCTGTCAGATATGATTTCTATTGCTTATGTGGATTTTCCTCCACATTATTTCCAGCAGTTATGAATTGAATTTGACCCCCCCCCTTTTTTTTGAAAAGCTGGGCAGCCATTGATAAGCATGAAGGATCACTTAAAGCTCAACTTGGCTCACCAGAAGGTTCTTTGCAGCCATAGTGGATGCTCACTGTGATGCTTCTTTATGTTGATTTTGTCATTAGATCTTTAGAATGGTTGCTCACTTATTGGCCTAAGAACATGAATTGAAACCCAAAGGGTTGTTTTATAATTTTAAAACTTTTGAATGTGAAACAAAAGTCTTTTCTTGCTAATTCAGCCTCATAGTCAATCCATCACCTCTTGAATGCCAAAATGGCGTCGAAATACAGTACTTTTCAGCTTTGGTTATTTCTACATTTGATCTGCTGTCAAACAGCAGTTAAGCTGCTGCACAAGTATTATTTTGATAAGGCCATTTCTAAAGACAGAATTCAAAACAAGAACATTATAGTCTCCCCCATTAAGGTCAAATGAATAGTATTCTGCCAGACATTGTTGGGGCACTTCTGAAAATCTATTCTCTTTTAAATTGCACTGCATTATACTTTCTGAAGAATGTTTACTCCTCATTTGAAATTGTTTAGAGTAAAAGTTTCCAAGAACAGTTTCTGTAGAAGCTGGGTTGGCTTTTTTTGGAAACTGGTTTATCCTAGAGAGTAGTTTTCTGGACAAATGCTAGAGGGTGATCAGAACAAGCCGAACAGGACCATCCTGCGTGGGGAAGCTCTGACCAGTTAGAAGATAGTATCAGAACAAACTCTTTGGTATGGGGAAGAGGGTTTCAGAACCAGGTGGAAACACTCAGGGAAGTGATATTAATTCTTCTATCACTTTGAGTTTTGCTGGGGTCTTAAAATGGGCCAGCCAGAAAGATCACCAGTGTGGCATAAGTGGCCCAAGAGTTATCATGGCCCTTTGGGCTAAGTTTCAGCCAGGAAAAATGCAACCCTGATGTCTGTTTTAGAAAAGTGGGCTCCAGGGATACAAAGTCACTTATATTTCTCATATTCTATAATCCAGGCAAGTGAAAGGTAGACTCTGATTGAAGGGTGATAACAACTGAAAACATTAATTTGTTAATTCGACTAAAGTGTATTGTGCCTTTAAAAATATACAAGCAATCTACTAGGCACTTCAGGAAATACACAATGAATAAAACCAAGAAGTTATCAAATAGTGGACATACATTAAAGTCAGGATATAGCAAACAGGAATAATTAAGGAATTACCAATTTTGAAAAGGAAAGAAACCCCAGAAGATGGTATATTCTTACAGAAAGAGTTGTGCAGTATGGACTTTGACAGGTAGGAATAATTCCAAGAGTCCTAGGTGGAAATGGGAGGACTGGCACCTCCAAGGCCAGGGGGGAAAATTCATTCTAACTTTCTAGCTAGCATCAAGTCCATTCAAAGCATCATGCTTCCTGCTATGGGAACAAAGTTGCAACAGACATGAATCATGCAGGAAGGCACTCCGGTAGGGAGATAAGATACATTCACAAATAAAGATGATACAAGATAGAAAGTAATGCATTACACTAGAAGCATATATAGATCCTCGTTCTGGGAATTGAGTTGGAATTTAGAGAGATACTTGGCATGAAAAGAAGCCAGAGCCAGGGGATTTGAAAATACATACATCTTATAGAATTTCACTATGGTATCTAATTCTAATCTTAAAAGAACCATGAGAGGTAGACAAAACAGGCTAAGATTTATTATTATCCCTGTTTCACAGATGGGGAAACTCAGTTAAAGAAGAGGGCTTTTGTTATTATTTTTTGTTGTAGTTGTGTTTCACTCCTCAACAGTAGTTTCATAAATTTGTTCTTGCTAAAGGAAATTCACCCTGATGTGGGACCAGAGAATCAGTTGCTTTATTCCAGCCCATCAGCAGATTGGACATAATGGATGGTGCTTTTGGCATTTATCACTGACAACCTATATGTTGAAGTCGTCTGATGCTCAGTTTTCCCATGTCAAGTGGGAGGTAATAAAGCCTACTTGAAAAATCAAACAGGAAACCCTTTTAAAAATGATACACAGAGTTGAGGTGTTAACTTTTGCATGGTAAACATTCAGTCCAAACTCAGCGCCAGGACGTCATTTTAAAAATTTACCCCAGTGAGGGGCACCTGGGTGGCTCAGCTGGTTAAGCATCCAACTTCAGCTCAGGTCATGTTCTCATGGTTCATGGGATCAAGCCCTGCACTGGGCCCTGCCCTGACAGTGTGGAGCCTGGTTGGGATTTTCTCTCTCCCCTCTCTCTCTGTGCCCTCCCCCTCCCCCTACCACTCATGCTTTCTCTCTCTCTCTCTCTCTCAAGAATAAACTTAAAAAGATTTTTATCCCAGTGAAAGATTTTTAATATCTGAAATATTTAGGCCTCTGAGGAACTTGTCATAATCAACAAAATTGCACTATCATCAAATTGTCCACATTCTACTGGGAACTAGTATTTTCATTTAGCTTGAAAGGCAAAAAAGATCAATTTTACTGTAATTTTATGGAGCTGACTTATTCAACTTCACAAACAGACAAACATCAGGGTATAGTTCCACTGTGACTACGCTTAGATAATTTAAGAGATCCAGATAGACTTTTGAATCGGTTTTGTAGATGTTGGTTTCACTTATAGTACTCTTGTACTTCTGACATTTTAAAATATGTGTTGATATACTACTAAACCATCAACAGGGACAAACAACAACGGCAAAAAGATCCAGAATTTGCTAATCTCTGACACACAGGTCTTAGTGTGACTTTGCAACTTTTTTCTTCCAGAGACTCACTTAGAGTTAAAATGTTGGAACTCTCATTAGTCATTTACTTTTTGGTCCAGTTCATTGAAAATGCCAGATTACAGGTTGCATATCTGTACTGCAAATTTGCTGTCTGTTATACAACCCAGCTGATTAAAAACAAAGGCGAGGGGCACCTGGGTGGCTCATTGGTTAAGCATCTGACTCTTGATTTTGGCTCAGGTTATGACCTCACAGTCATGAGATCGAGCTCTACACCAGGCTCCGTGCTAACAGCGCAGAGCCTGCTTGGGTTTCTCTTTCTCCCTCTCCCTCTGCCCCTCCCCTGCTCATGCACTCTCTCTCAAAATAAATAGATGAATAAAGTTTAAAAAATCAAGGAGAAAAGGAGGCTGGAGATTTAACTTTGCCTCTTGGCCATAGTTTTCGGCACAAAATGACTTCTGGTGTAATGGAATCTGAGAGACACGATAATTTTGGTTGTGCCACAAATTCATGCCTGAAAGCAACCAAGGACCCAGTAGCTCCTGCAACTGGGGCTATCTTTTTCTCCATCTTCTCTTTCTGTACATCTCTTTTCAGTTATGAAATCTACTCTAGGAACTGATACGGAGATGTAGGCAAAAATTATTTCTTTCAGCATTACATTTTAGAAAGATGAACTGAACAAACCCTGCCAGTTTCCATTAATCCAGATCACCTTCAGCATTACAATCTCTTCCAGGAAGGATATGGGTTTTGTTTTTGCTTTTGTTTTTGTTTCTTATAGTCCTGTAAGTGCTCTCTGATGTATAAAGATACCCCTGGGGAGAAAAACCTTAATAACCTCAGCCACATTTGCCATATTATAACATCAGGATGTTCACTGAAAGGGCTTAAAAGACTTGATTATTAGAGATGGAATTTTTGCGGTTCATGAGCGCTCCGATGAATCAACATCTTTGACTTTTAAGGGAGAGAGCTTGCCTGCAACTTCTGTATCGATGTCAGGGTAAGAAAATCCACCTGGGTATAGAAAAATATTTGGAGATTCACACAGAAAGAGGCCAGTAGAGCAAAAATAAGTTAATCTTACTGATAAAGACCATGAAGTAGCGTTGCACAACACAGGAGGGCCCCAAAGCACGCTGACACTGACACCACACTGCAGTTGTGATTTCTGGTGAACGTGCTAGTGACACACAGGGAAAACTTCTGCTCCTAAGTGAGAATGAACACGGAGGCCCCAGCAGCTTGGGCCATGGAAGTCGGGGAAAGAACTGCACATTAGCCTTTGTTGGGGACAGGCTACCTAGTTACAATTGCACAGCTGGCGAAACAGGCCAAGAATGTTTGGAAAAAGTATTCGAGAAGCGACTCTCAGTTCTGGAGTGCTCTAGATGCTCAAACCTATTAATAGATCCTACAGCAATTCACCTTTGCATCACCTCTGCCCAGCCCTGGAACAGGTAATACCCAAGTTATTCAAAAGTCTCTTAATGTTAGGTTAGGGTTCTACAGATTTAAAAAGCACTTTATCCTAAACTCGCATGGTGGGAAAATTACTGACTTATTAACTTGTCTGTGCTTCTTTGTTTTTTTTTTTTTCTCTTGTCTTTGAATTCTAGCAGGTAGCAAGAGTGTACAATGTATTGCTTTAGGGATTTTTCCATGGCTGAAAGGTGAAGCAGCCTTTTCCTCCAGGCATATGAAAAAACAGGAATATTTTCAGAAAAATATGACATACTGCTGGAAGGGCAGAACGCCTGAGTACCCTTGTGATGTAGGGGAGATCTAAGAGAATGGGGAGTAACTGAGATTTCTCTGGGACCTTGGGTTTGACACCAAGGCATTGCCCATCGCCAAGATACACCTCGACTTTGGAGAGTGAGAATGGGAAGTGCTGAAAGGAGTGGCTGAAGAAATTTGCACCCAGACACAAATCCATGCCAAGGCTACAGATAGGTGGGACCCAACGGAACCTTGTGGGCTTGAGCTAGTGGCTGTCCTGGAAAAACAAAGGAAAAGTAGTGGTGGCCTGTTATTGCTGCACTTGATTTTGACAACCCCATGGATTTATGACCTAACAAAGATCACGTGACTAGTCAAAGGTAAAAAGCAAAAGAAGAACACAGATCTCCTCCAGCCCCATTTAGATTCCTTTCTGTTACAGGGCTCCAAGCTCAACTTTTTCGAGAGAAGCCAATTCAAAATTTTAATTCCACATCAGCTGCCAAAATTTCACCTCGGGAAATCCAGCTGCTAATGATATTTTCACCAGTAGAACATGGAACAATTTATATTTTCATGACTCATTTCCCAGAGACCCTGTATGAATAAAAAAAAAGCTGTATATGCAAAGAGCTTTGTTAGTTGTTTGGAAGGCTCCTATTATCTATATTCAAAACAGTTGCTGCTGGGAAACGAAGCAAGGGAATTGAGAATAAGAAGGAGTCTATGGCTTATTGTCAAAATTTCAAAGAACAAAATAAAACAATCAATGTATACATTGATAAGACCACATCAATTAAGTAAAAGATTGCATTTCTATGGTTTTGACGGAACTAGGAGCAAAACATCTTAATAATTCAATTGTTTCATGCTGATTAGAATCTTAAGCTCTTAACATATTTTCGATTACTAGAAAAAAGAATTAAATATTCACATGGTGAGTATAGTTTATTGAATAAAATAATGCTTTTGCAGTTTCCTCCCTCATTTGGGTATGTGTGTTTCAATTTTATTGAGATATGATTTTGTACAATAAAAGTCACTACTTTTAAGTGCATCATGTTATGAGTTTTGATAAGTGTGTTAAGGCCTGCAGGTGCTGCTACCGTCACGATATAGAACATTTCTATCACCCGCAGAAAATTTCCTCTTTCTTCTTTTGTAATCAGCCTTCTCCTCTACTGATGGTTTTTGGCAGCAACAGGTTATTTTTCTTTTCTTTACTTTAATTTTAATTTGACAAGAATGCTTAACGTGGGACAGATCCTTCTCACAGATTTTTCAGTGTACAATACAGTATGGTAAACTATAAGCACGATGTTGTACTGCAGATCTCTTATCTCTGCATATCATATATCCATGAATATCTGAAACTTTGTACCTATTGATTAGCGGCTCCTGATTGGCCTTTCCCCTACCCACTGCCAATGACTATTGAATTCTCTGCTTCCATATTTCACTTAGCATAATGTCTTCAAGGTTCACCCATGCTGTCACATATTTCTGGATTCCCTTCTTTTACAAGGCAAATAATACTGTTGTATGTATGTACCACATTTTCATTACCCATTCATCTCTCGATGAGTATTTAGATTGTTTCCATATCTTTGCTATAGTGAGCAGTACTGCAATGAACATGGGCTTGGTAACATCTCTCTGTCATCCTGATTTCCATTCTTCTGGATAAATACACAGAAATGGAGTTTATGGAGAAGACAACAGAATATAAAAAACAGTAGAAATAAATGAAATAGAGAACAAAGAAAATCACATGATCATCTCAATAGATGCAAAAAAAGCATTTGATAAGATTGAACGTCCTTTTATAATAAAAAAACTGTCAACAAACTATGAATAGAAATTACTTCAATATAATAACGGACATATGTGAAAAGCCTGCAGCTACTATCATACTCAGTGGTGAAAAACTGAAAGCTTTTCCTCTAAGATCAGGAATAATGCAAGGATGCCCACTGATGCCACCTCTATTCAACATAATATTGGATGCCCTAGCTACAGCATTAGGCAAGAGAAAGAAATAAAAGGCATCCAAATCAGAAAGGAATAAATGAAATTGCTCTCGTTTACAAATGACATATTTTTATATATAGAATACCCAAAGAACTACACACACACACACACACACACACACACACACACACACATATACACACCTGTCAATAAATGGTAAATGAATTCAGTAAAGCTGCAGGATATAAAATCAGCATACAGAAACCATTTGTGTTTCATACTCTAACAACAACTACCAGAAAAGGCAATTAGGAAAACAATCATATTAACAATGGCATAAAAAGAATAAAATACTTAGAAATAAACTTAATTAAAGAAGTGAAAGCATTATACATTGAATACTACAAAATATTAATGAAAGAAATTATAGACGACACAAACAAATGGAAGGACATGTTATGCTCATGGATTAGAAGACTTAATAAATATACTTAATATTGCTGAAATGTCCACACTACCCAAAGCTATCTAAAGATTCATTGGAATCTCTATCAAAACCTCAGTTGTATTTTGTACAGGGATAAAAAAAAAATCCTAAAATTATGGAATCACAAAGGATCCTGAATAGTGAAAATCATCTTGAGAAGAACAAAGCTGAAGGCCTCATATTTCCTGACTTCAAAACATATTACAAAGCTACAGTAATCTAACCATTATGGTACTGGCATAAAGACATACATATAGACCAATACAGTACAATAGAGAGCACAGAAATAAGTCCATGCATACATAGTCAACTGATCTTAGACAACGATGCCAAGAATATACAATGGGGAAAGAATATCATTCAACAAGTGTTGCTGGGAAAACTGGATATCCACGTGCAAAATAATTAAATTGGAATTTTCTTTTAACAACCATAAACAAACCATTTGTCATTTGTCTCTTCCAGAATTTCATTATAAATGGAATCATGCAAGAGCTTTACATCTGACTTTTTTCATTTAGCATAATGCTTTTGATATTCACTCACTTTATTGCAGGTATCCATTGTTTATACCTTTTTATAACTGAGTAGTAATGTAAGCATATAACAAATTTGTTTATCCACTCATCAGTTAATAGATATTTGGGTTGTTTCCAATTCGAGATTATGATGAACAAAGCCTGTATGAATACTCACATGTGAGTTTTTGTGTAAATTCATGTGCTGTATTGTGAGTGTATGTTTAAATACATAAGAAACTAAAAAAAATGAATGATTGTACCATTTTAAAATTCCAGAAGCAATGTATATGAGTTTTGATTGCTCCACATATTTGCCAATACTTTGTATCAGTTTTATTCATTTTAATTTTTCTTTTTTTAAATATTTTTAAGTTTATTCATTTATTCTGAGAGAGAGAGAGAGAGAGAGAGAGAGAGAGAGAGAGAGAGAGAATGAGCACACAGGGGAGGTGCAGAGAGAGAGGGAGAGAGAATCCCAAGCAGGCTCCACACTGTCAGTGCAGAGCCTGATGTGGGGCTTGATCTCACTAACCACGAGATCATGACCTGAGCAGAAATCAAGAGTCGCACACTTAACTGATTGAGCCACCCAGGTGCCCCTAATTTTAATTATTCTTGAGGGTGGGTAATGTTTTGTGTCTTTGGTTTTAATTTGTGAATATCTAGTGATTAATAATATTGAACATTCTGTATGTAGTTCTTTGCGATCCATATAACTAGTGAAGTGTCTGCTCAAATAGTTTGCTCTTTTTTTTTAAGTGGGTTGTTTGCCTTTTTATTATAGACTTGTAAAAGATATCCTTAATGCCATTCAGATTGAAAGGAAAAAAGCAAAACTGTTTTTTTTATTCTTTTTTTTCCCCAAATGTTTATTTATTTCTATTGAGAGAGAGAGCACGAGCAGAGGAGGGGCACAGAGAGAGAGAGGGAGAGAGAGAGAGAGCATCCCAAGCAGGCTCCATGCTGTCAGCACAGAGACAGATACGGGGTTTGATTCCATAAACTGCAAGGTCATGACCTGAGCCAATATCAAGAGTCAGACACTCAACTGAGTCTCTTATGTTTTGGCTCCCTCCCTCTCTAACCTTTTTTAAACTAATGGTTCTGGAATAACTGGATATCAATATACAAAAGAATAAAAAATTAGAAGAATGAAACTCAACGTTACATTATACCATACACAAATACTAACTCACAATGCATTTTTGACTTAAACACAAGAGATAAAATTATAAAAATTCTGGAATATATATATATATATACATATGTGTATATATATATATATATATATATATATATATGAAAATATTAGTGAAGTTAGGTCAGGCAAAGACTTTTTAAAAAGTATATGGGGAGTGCAAACTATAGAAAAATTTAATACATTGGATTTCATCAAAGTTAAAAGTTTTTCTCATCAAAAGGAGCTGTTAAAAAATAAAAAAGTAACATAACATTTTGAAAACATTGGTATACATAAATAGCAAAGGAAATGAAGTGAAGTTACTCTGGCTGGAGAGATTTGGTGAAATCCTACTTAAGGCTGACTTTTATTTTTAGAATTGCTAGACAGTTTGATTCACCTTCTAGTCCTATGGGATGAACAATTTTCACCTCTTCTCTCCCTTCTACTTTTCCCCATAAACTTGTGCACAGCTATTCAAATCCTACAGTAAAATCAAAGACAAATTTCTCAGGCATTGTGCTTGGATTCCAGGGGGAAAGTCCCTGCCACATGTGAAATACGAATCTTCAGCTAGAAGCTACTTTGATTAAGCCTTCCGAGGGCTTCTGTGATCTCAGTCTCCAATGTAAACATCAGGGATTTGGACAGATTATTTACAGTCATGAATGTTTCTGATCCAGAATAATACTTTTAGACAACAGAAAAAAATAAATTGACAATAGCTCTGTTTTCTTTTTGGCTACTTTTCTCCATGATCTGACCTCATATGATCATAAATTTGAAAATAATTAACACTTAAAGATGAAAATCCCTTTCAACCAGTTTTTCAAGTATCATTTAAAATGTTTTATTTTATGAGTTCTAGACATTGTGGAATTTAAGGAGAGGAAAAACACTTTCAAGCACTGAAACCAATGTAAAGTAGATTTCTTTTAGATTTACCAATAAAGATCAGCATTTAAAGTACCAACAGGATGTGGCTATCTTATTTTAAGGATCTGTTCCCACACTGGGTACCCAAAGTATTGTATTTTAATCAAGTAGCAGAGTAGCTGGAATAAAAGTGTTCCAAATTCACATACACTCAATCATAAAATGAGTCATAAATGACTGAAACTTTGAAAACGGACTAGTTGATTAGCTTAGAAGTTTGAAAGATCTCTTTATCATTGTTAGCTTCCCCTTTTCCATCAAAAAACAGTACATAATTAATAATATTACATTTATGAAACTTCTGATCATTTTTTGGGCCAAAACAGACTCCAAATGTACCAATAGAAATTACTTATTCTTGGGAATAGATAATTAGAGATCATATTCTATTTTTGAATATAGCCACATTGCATTATCTCTTATGAAAACTTTCATTACTTAAATTCATTTTATACCCCTGTCTTAAGGCTTATTAACAGTATAAAAATATTTCTCTATGATCATTCCCATCATATCTGCATTTTATAACATATTTAAACTCTGCATGATATCATTGGTTGCCCACGTTATTTGTACTTGGGAATTATACATATGCACATACCTGTTACATCCATATTTTTTATTCAAGGTATTTTACTATTTTTACACACTATGATGTTGAAACAGAGACGTCAAAGTAATTTCTTTCCAGAATAACTAAGTCTACCTTATGCATCTTACATATTCAGTATAATAGTGCTACATCTTACATGGTAAGAAAGTAAAGTCTAAAGTAATGCCACTGTGTGAGCTGATACTTAAGCATTATCTTATATTTTCATGAATTGTTTAAATACTTACATATAGCATGTTTTTCTATTTCTCTTTTTAACACAAGAGAAAAAAACAATCTGAATATTCAACATGCCCTTCCTTCAAAACTGGCTTTTTTCTCCCAACAGGATAAAATATACAGCACAGATCCTAAAATGGGGCACTGAAATAATTAAAAAATAATTTCCCTAATATTTTCTTCCACTTATGCCCCAATTAAAATTCAGTTATTTTCCAAATTGTACGTCAAATCTACTCCTTTTTCAATTTTCACCCCAAGCATCACCCTAGACACCATCATTTTTTGTCTGAACCACTTTAATCTATCTTATTATAGTGGTCTTTGAAATTTCTTGTTCATATACTTCTTCAAAGATTCAAGGAACCTACATTTGTTCTCTTTACATAATATTAAATGGAACTCTAAAATTATATGTTATGAGTTTACATAGTTGCAAAGGATGGTAATTTGCGACTTCTCATCAACATTGACATGACAGTCCTGTCTCCTTGAAAGGTTCAGTAAATGATAAATATAATAAAAGTCTGATACTTCCTGTATCAAGCATCTGCACATATAGAATAACTTATTTCAGACTAGCTTTCCCGCTATCAAGAGCTAGAAAATTGGATAATATTTTTCTAAAATTATTTTCCAACAATGCATAAAAAGAAACGTAGGATTAGGTAAGACTTCACAAAACTGGGAAAACACCTACTAATGGAGATAGACCAAGTATCAGGGAGCTAAAAGTTAGAAAACTAACAGAGTTCATACATGGTTGAAAAATGTTAAAGTTCTGACCAGCCAAAGAAATGATACCTTGTGAACATATGAGATATTTAGTTGAGATTTTAGAAAGGCTATGCCTTAAAAGGAAGGATAAACTGGCCCTATAGTAAAAACTACTCTGTTCTAAAAACTTTAAAATCAGCCTAAATATTATAAAACTGACCAACAAGTAAATTAATTGCTTGCCAGAACAAAACTTAACATTTTTAAAAGGGAACAACAAAATCTAGATAAACAAAAATGCATCATTGAAATATCCGGGATCGGGGGCGCCTGGGTGGCGCAGTCGGTTAAGCGTCCGACTTCAGCCAGGTCACGATCTCGCGGTCCGTGAGTTCGAGCCCCGCATCAGGCTCTGGGCTGATGGCTCAGAGCCTGGAGCCTGTTTCCGATTCTGTGTCTCCCTCTCTCTCTGCCCCTCCCCCGTTCATGATCTGTCTCTCTCTGTCCCAAAAATAAATAAACGTTGAAAAAAAAATTCTTTAAAAAAAAGAAATATCCGGGATCCAATAAAAATAATGAACATGTAAAGAAGAAGAAACAGGTAACTTGTAATTAGTCAATAGAAACAAACCTAGGAATAAAAAAGTTAAGTAGAGGACAAGGGTTCAAAACAGCTATTGTTGGGGCAGCTGGGTGGCTTAGTCAGTTAAGCATCCATGATCTCGTTGTTCCTGGGATCAAGCCCAGCATCAGGCTTTGCCCTGACAGCGCAGAACCTGCTTGGGATCCTCTCTCCCTCTCTCTCTGCCCCCCCATGCTCACGTATTCATGCTCATTCTCTCTCCCTGTCTCTCTGTCTCAAAATAAATAAATAACCTTTAAAATACCTATTGTTGAGGCACCTGGGTGCCTCAGTTGGTTAAGCAACCGACTCTTGACTTTGGCTCAGGTCACGATCCCATGGTTCTTGAGATGTAGCCCCACATCAGGCTTCAGACTGACAGCATGGAGCCTGCTTGGGGTCCTCCCTCTCTGTCTCTTTCTGCCGACCCCCAACCCCCGTCTCTCAAAATAAATAAATAAACTGAAAACAATAAAATAGCTACTGTTATTATTATGGTTAAAGATAATAAAGGAAAACATGCACACAATAAAAAGATTAATGGAAACTATAAAATGGAATCAAATAAATACTGTATGGTGAATAATACAACATGTAAAATGAAATTTTCACTGGAAGAGCCTAAGCTGGTTAGGAACCACAGAAGAAAAGATTTGTGGACTCGATGAAAGGGCCTTATGAACTATTTGAACAGAAGAAAAGGGAGGAGAAAAAAAGATGGGATAATGACAAAATACTTAGGAATTTGTGGGACAATATTAACAGCCCAACATACATGTAATCAAAGTCTCAGAAATAAGGGAAAAAATAACTTAAGGAAACAGTGGCCAAAAAATGTTCAAATTTTATGAAAACACCCAGATATCCTAGAAGCTCAAAGAACTTGCAAAAAAAAGTCAAATAAACCACCAAGATACATCATAAGAATATTGTTGAAAACAACTCATTTTTAAAAATGTAAAACAACTGTAGAAAAGATATATTATATAGAAACAAGGATAATAATACCACTGGATTCTCATCAGATCAAATCCAAATCAGATGACAGTTAAAGTAATTGAAGGACAAAAAAACAAAAACAAAAACAAAAACAAAAACAAAACAAAACCTGTGAACCTAAAATTCTACTACTAGAAAAAATAAAGTTCAAAACTAAAAGAAAAAAAATCAGAAAAATAAAAACAGAGATTTTGTCCTTAGCAGAGCTGCAGTATGAGAAATGTTAAAGGATGCTCCTTGGCTAGATGATACTTATACCAAATGAAAATCAATCTAAAGAAATGAAGAACATGATGAATAGTATCCATGTAAGAAAATATAAGTTTTTCTCATTACTAAATTTCTTTGAAGACAATTATCAGGTTTATATCAAACATAGAAATAAAAAGTCTGAAAAAAAGGATAATAAGGACAAAAATAAAAATGTATTATTATCAAGTTCTTTCTTACATGCAAAACGGTATAAAATTATTTGAAGGTAGACTGTGACAAGTTAAAAATGAAAATTGTCAACACTAGAGTGAAATCCATGAGATTAAACAAAGTATAGTATATAAACCAATAAAAAGCTAATGTGAAAAATGAACACATACCCAATAAAAAATAAAAATAGGAAATAAGAAACAATGAATGGATGGGACAAAAATAATATCAATAGCAAGATGCTATATGGAAACCCAGGTACAACTATCTTTGCATTAAAAGTAAACTGTCTAAATATACCAAATAAAATGCAGATACTATAAGAATAGACTTTTAAAACCAAAAAGCAACTTTATGTCTTCAAGAAACGCACTTTAAATGTGAAGACTGAATAAAATTAAAGGTATATAATGGGGAAAAAATGTATCACGCAAATCTAAGAACACTGGAATGACTATATGATCAAATTATTTCTTTTTTAATTTTTAAAAGTTTTTTAAGTTTCTTTTAATCTTTTTAAAAAGTTTATTTATTTTGAGGGAGAGCAAGCGAGTGAGCTTGAGCAGGGATGGGGCAGAGAGAGAGAGAGAGAGAGACAGAGAGAGAGAGAGGGAGAGAGAGAGAATCCCAAGTAGGTTCTGTACTGTCAGCAAAGAGCCTGATTCAAGGTTTGATCTCATGAACTGTGAGATCATAACCTGAGCCAAAGTCAAGAGTCAGACGTTTAACTGTCTGAGTCACCTAGGCACCCCCAGACAAATTATTTCTGACAAGGACTATTACCAAAGATAAAGATGGATATTCATGATGATAAACATTATTCTTAAGACTAGAACAAAAATACTTAATGAAAATTGTAGAACTCTATCAGCATATGTAGAATACATCCTCATTTCAAATACTTAGGAAACATTCACCAAGATATACAATATTCTGGGTCATAAGACAAGGTTGAAAATTTTAAATCAATAGTTAAAACAATACTTTAGTTCAACATTATACTGAAAGTTCCACACAGTGTAAAAGAAAAAGTCAAAAGCAATAGAATAAAAATAAACATAATTAAACTAATCAAAAATAAATACATAAATATAAAAGGATATAATTGAAAAGGAAGAAGTATAACTAAATTTTTTGTAGATGCCATGATCATGTTACAAAAAAACCGAATGAATTTACAGAAAACTTCTAGAAATAGGCAGTTTAGCCTAATACAAGGTGCAAGATCAAAAAAGTAATTATATTTCCGAATATGTTCAGTAAATATTATATTTAAAAATATCATTATGAGGCATTAAAAAAACTTAAAAAACACAGGGATAACTTTAACAAAGTTATGCAAGACCTATATGTTGAAAAGAACAAAATATTCCTCAGAAAAACCAAAGAAACCATAAAATAAATAGGGAGATATAACATGTTCTTGGATTAGACTACTCAATATTATTAAAATGGAAATTCTCCTCAGAGTAAACTGTATGCTCAATACCACCAGATTCAAAATCCATACGTGCTTTCTTGTAGATATTGACAACCTAATTCTAAAAATCATGTAGAAATTCAAATAAGATAGATTAGCAAGAACGATTTTGAAAAATCAGAACAAAGTCAAAAAACACTTTAAATCTGTATTAATAAAGAAAATATAGTATTTGGATGACAGCTAGAGAGCCCAGAATCAGACCTATACATAAATGATCAATTAAGTTTCAGTATGCCAATGTTACACAATGGAAAAAGGTATGAAAAAAAAATGAGTTGTGATGCCTACCTTGCACTATACACAAAATTGAACTCAAATGTATCAAAGAAAAATTACAAAATTTCCGGAAGAAAACATGGGAGATATCCTTATGTCCTTGGGATAAGCAAAGATTTCTTAGGTCACAAAAAATACATTAATCATAAAAGAAGAAAGAAGGACAAATTGCAATTTATTTAAATTAAAAAAAATTTTTTTTGGTTTAAAAATTTCTCCTCCAGAAAATGAAAAGCAAGGAAGAGTGGAAGAAAATATTTCTAATACACCAACCTAAAAGGACATCTATCTAAATGTATTTAAAAAATCCTTACAGCCCAATAACAAAAAGAAAAAATGACCCATTTAAAAAAATAGCAAAAGATTTTAACATATTCTTCACAAAAGAAGGTACATAAGTGACCACATGAAGAAATTCTCCAATGTCATTAGTCATCA
The DNA here is from genome assembly GCF_016509475.1 of Prionailurus bengalensis. Taxonomy (NCBI): domain Eukaryota; kingdom Metazoa; phylum Chordata; class Mammalia; order Carnivora; family Felidae; genus Prionailurus; species Prionailurus bengalensis. Next base: position 139,442,484 of record NC_057350.1, read on the forward strand.
TGGAAATGTGAATTACAATGGCAGCAAGACACCAGCACAGCTCTGCTAGACTGGCTAACATTAAAACTTCTGAAAATATCTAAGAGTAGTGAGAATGTGGAACAACCAGAAGGCTAACACTCTGCTTTTGAGAGTGTAAGATGTATAGTCACTTCAGTATGACAGCTTCTTGTAAAGTTAAATATACGTTTAACATATGATTCAGCAATTCCCCTCCTAAGTGTTTACACAAGAGAAGTGAAAACATATTTCATGTAAATGTTCATGGAACCTATATTTAAAATGCTAAAAACTAGAAATCTTTCAAGGGTCCTTCAACAGCTAATGACTAAACAAAGTATGGCATAGACTCTTAAAGGAATATGAAACAACCTAAGAGCAACAACGAAAATCTCTTGTGATAAGACTCCGTCTTGTAAACCTTTTGTGATTAGCTTTAATAAAAGCTGATTAAAAAGAACATAAAATATATTTTGCAAAATACTAATGGTGACACAGACTTCAGCATCAATTATCTTTCCTTTTTTGTGTGTTTATAGATATAAGCGCTGGAAGCTATATCTGTATAAGTAGATGGACAGTGGAAGTTTTGTTATGATAATATTATTGAATTACTGGCCCTCTCTCTATGCCAACAATCACATTGTGATCTACCAAAAAATATTTTCAACAATTTTAATAAAGTGACTAACGGGGAACTACCTGACTTGTTAGAGAATTTTTTATTTTGTAACTAGTCATTCACTTTTTCAGCACCAAACGGTAGTTCTAATTGTCCCTTTGTTTGGTATCCTAGAGCATTTTATCAGGGCAATATACCATATACCATATATACCATACTACGGCAATAGACCATAGTAGATTCTAAATGGATAAGAGGTGAACCTTGGTTTTGTAAATTATGAAAGGGGAGGTGAGGAAATAGAACATGCCAAGTTCGGGAAGACCAATTATAGAAAAGAATACATATGGAAGTTGAGGAGTTGTAAATTGATTCCCTTAGAACAATTCATGCCACAGAGTACCCTTTAAAATGACTACTACTGGGGTGGCATCCATAGGTCTGAAGACCGTTCTTGCCTCTTGCCTCCTGCAGTCCTGCAGTCCACGCTCTTCGCAATAGCAAACTAAGCGACTGATATTTTTAGCAATAAAAATTGGATTGAAAAAAATTCGTTTACTGCTGTTCATTCAAACCGATCTGACTTGTGTCCACCACAAATAGAAAAAAATACACATTCCTCAACTGAGGCTGGATTCTTCTCTCTCATTTCACATGTCTCTCCTTCTCCATATCTGTGTTCTGGATAGACGCATGCTCCTGTTTTTCAGACATATCAAGTTCACACCTACCTCAGCCTTTATCCCCTGGTTACTCAACCTAGAGCAGTCGCTGTAGACATTCCTTGTTTTATTGCTCTGTTTCACCTTCCCAACATTTATCACTGTCACTATTGCTCTTCTCCCTCTTCTAAAATCCTTCACGACAGCAAAATCAAAACTTTGTCTCTTTTTTTTCTTTTCCTCAATTACATAGAACTGTGCCAGGTAGGTCCTCGAAACATTTTACCAACAGGGGAATGAATGCCAAGTAGTTTTTATAAAGATTATTTAAAAAAATTTTTAATATTTATTTTTTGACAGAGAGAGAGAGAGAAAGAGACAGAGCATGAGCAGGCGAGGGGCAGAGAGAGAGGGAGACACAGAATCCGAAGCAGGCTCCAGGCTCTGAGCTGTCAGCACAGAGCCCAACAAGGGGCTGGAACTCACAGACCACGAGATCATGACCTGAGCCGAAGTCAGACGCCCAACTGACTGAGCCACCCAGGCGCCCCTATAAAGATTATTTTTTTAAAAGACATTTTCATGTTGTAGAGCAACAACAAAAAAATTGTTCGGTTTTCCAGCGTAAACTTATCATGTCCAAAAGCTAAAGGATGCACGTGATATGTCTCTCATTTGGCTGTACATCTCTAAGGAATCTTCGACTGCAAGACAATTTAGAGAAGGTAGAAATTTGAACAAGTTCAATTAACTGCATAGTAGTTTCCCTGAGGACATTTCTAACACTGTTCTGAGGTCTTATTCATAAAAGAACTTCCTAAAGTGACTGTAATAGACAGCAGTCTTTTGAGAACTGTCACCTCTAGACCTGTGGCTTTATTGATTTCTACATTGCTCTTACTTTTGAGGTGTCAAAGTCAAAAACAAAATGAAAATCATGCTAAGTGGTTGATTGTACAGGGAATTATTTTCTCCAAAGAATTGCTGTGATTCTGAATAGGGTAAGATTGGGCAATAATTATTATCCCGAGCTGAGCGGTAGGTTCTATTATTTCTACACTAGTATCTAGGACAAGATGATGTTGCAATTAATAAGAATTGACTAAGAATAAAAGAGTAGACAAGATGAGAAGCTGTAAATTGAGAAAATATTTTAATGGATAGAGGTCACTATGAAATAATTGAACCTTCATGGAAAAGGGAATAGAGAAGGAGTTAGGATATTGATAGGTAAAGAGATCTGAGGAGAAATGTATCCAAAGAAAATGTTCCCCTTCAAACTCCTGATAAAGTCATCGTGAAATACAACAGAATAATCCCACCAGGAAAATAAGTTCTATATCCATGTTCAGAAATATTGTGGGAGACCGAAATTCAGTTTTAATTTCTTCCACTTGTTCCCTCCACACACCAAGGCAGAATCCACTCATACCTATTGTGAAGATTTCCTTTCCCAGTGGTAAAGGCCAATTAAAGCTCGGCATACATTTCAAAACTCAGGCTTCCAAGGCAATTGAAAATGGCTTGTGATAAAACTAAACAAATAAAGAAAAGACACAGAGTAATTTTTTTTAAGGAAAAAACCTCAGCAAATATATGTTAAAATTAGTTGTGATCGAAGTTATATATTCCCTTACCGACATAAGGGAATCAATTTTTTTTTTCTTATTTTTGGTAAGAAATCCCAACAGTTATTTTTAGTAAAAGGAGTATAAACGATCTAGAAAAACATATCTTTCTTAAAAAAAAATCAATTTTCTGTTTGGTGGTTTTAAAAAACCGTTTTGAAGAGAAAAGGTAGCTGTCTTTGTTAGCTCAAAAATAATACGGTAAATCACCCCACTTGCATATTTATAGCATGATGATGATCAAATGTATTATAATTACTAATGAAAATGCTAAGGTTTTCCGGTTTTAGAATTTAATTTTTCAAAATTTGCATTCCTGTTCTTTTTTGAATTCTGAAATGTCACTTTATCAGATAATGAATGCCCAAGTAGGAAGTTGTGAAACAAAAATGGAGGGGAAACTTAGCGTTGGAAGAATAGATTTTGAGCTTGATTTTATTACTTGTTAACCATGTGATGTGATATGCTGTTTCTCACCTGTAAAAAGGAGGACCAAAAAAATTTCCTCAAAGTATTAATATAATGATTGAAAATATGGTTGTAAAGTCAATCATTAAAATATCAAGCCCAAGAGAAAAGGAAACATAAATATATAATTCTGTTTATATGAAGTTCAAGAAAGGCAAAACATATAGTGACAGAAATCACAACAATGATCATGGAACTTTGGGCTACTGATTGGGAAGTAACTCCAGGGAGCGTTGCAGGGGGATAAAATATTCTATAGTTGTATGTTGGTGGTTAAAAGATAACACACAATATGAAAAGTCATAAAGATTGGGGCGCCTGGGTGGCTAAGTCGGTTAAGCGTCCAACTTTAGCTCAGGTCATGATCTCTCTGTGAGTTTGAGCCCCGCGTCGGACTCTGTGGTGACAGCTTGGAGCCTGGAGCCTGCTTCATATTCTATGTCTCCCCCTCTCTCCACCTCTCCCATGCTCATGCTCTGTCTCTTTCAGTCTCTCAATAATAAATACACGTTTAAAACAATTTTTTTAAGTCATAAAGATGTGTATTTAAGATTTATGCATTTTGTAGTAAATTAAACCTCAATAAAATAAATAAAAGGAAGAAATTACTGTGATACTTATCCATGTTCCTTAGCATTGTCACAGCAGTAGTCACGGCCCACTCCTTATCTACTTTTTTTATTATCCAGTATAACCACTCCATTCTCCTTCAATCTAATTTTGAGCCAATTATTATTTCCTGGCCACAACATTTGCCTTTTTATCCTTAAAAAAAGAAATTGTAAAAGGCCCATCTCTTTGCTTGTTTACATCATATTCCATCCTTGCCAAGCAAACTCCACGTCTTCTCTCAAAACAGAGCCCATATTCCACTGATTTCAAAAACCTTCCAAGAAATATTCTACCCAGTTAATCACATAATTCTCCTTTACAGGGCTGTCTTCATGGGCACACAACCGCAGCAATAGTATGGGGTCCCATGGTTAGAAAGGCTTTACACTTAGTTAAGGCTATGCTATAGTCATCTTGAAATTCTCAATGTTTTAACAAGGGAATGTGCATTTTCACGTTGCTCTGGGTCCTGAAATTATGTACCAACTAGGTCCTGCTCTTCTGACACTTTGCAGTACCTGTACCCGTATCTTTTTTGTTGGGATTTATTATTTACTTCTCTGACTCCTTAACTTTAATCATGACTGTGGCTATTTCATTTCTATTCCCAGAATCTAGAATAACTCTTAGTATTTAATAAGCAGTGCATGAATATTTATTGATTGATAGAATAACTACCTGACCCATTAACTGGGTGAATTAATTAATAACAGAGTACATTAATTAATATTATTGAGTAAGAGATTGATTTGGCAAATTAAGAAATGATAAAGGAGTTGAGTAGTAAACCGAAAGCTGTATTTGCTCATTAATCAGATCTGTAAATTCATTCAACAAACATTAAATTAAGTATCTATAGTGTGCCAGAAGCCTTGATTGACTGGCAGTAGCATCCATCATTTCCCTTCTGTGACAGGCTAATTTGGCTCTCCTCCTTCCCATATACCTGGGCCAAGCAGCAAAAACCACTGCCTCTGTGCAGCATATCAGTCCCTAAAGACGATGGCAGGAACTGAAAATCAAGTTGGACAGAATCAGTGAGGGTTAGGCATGCTGCCATATTGTTTTCCAGCCTATGTTCTAATTTTCTTTTAAACTCTAACTCATCTTATGTCCTTTTAAAATCATTCCTTGGCAACTCACTTGGCAATTTGTTTCTTGTCAATGAAGTGAGAAATGGAGGACAAAAGAAAATGGCTAGGGCAGTCATGTTGGATACACTGCCCTATCCGTTTTGTTTTGGAAGCACACCCTCTAAAAGGCAACTGTTGGAGACACCATGGTTTTTACTATGTTCAAAATCTACCAGAGCTCTCACCGAGTTTTTCTCAGGGGCTTCTAGGTCTTTTAATAAACGGGCAATGTTGTTAGCAACAGCTACATTACCACTCCCCAAACCCATTCCCATACCCATCCCAGAAAGTAACTTAGCATATTGTTGCTTTCTCTAAGATTTTGCTTGCAATCTAGTCCTAACATATTGTCTCAAAGTAATTTGTCTCCCTTCCCTTAAGAATTTTTTAGCCGATGAAAAATTGTACTTAGTGGCCTCCCAAACTGCCCTGCTCGAGCAGAGATTGTGTCTGCACCACCCAGGGAATTAATCACAGCGTCACAAGATGCATACGCCGCACAGACTGCTGGGAAGTGCATTTCTTTATGAAGATAAGGTACTGTAGGCTCCATATCATTTGCCCTCCGTGGAACTAAGGCCTTCCTTGTCATTTCTAGTGTTTTAATCCTGTGAGTCGGAGTTTCATTGCTTTCCTATTTTCACAGGATTTTCTAATCACTGCATTAATCGCAGTCCACTGAAAACAGTTTTTCGTTTTATTCCTTCTCACATATATCAGAAAAAGTCGTCCAAATGAGATGTAAGCTAATATAGACCTGGAGCCCTTCTACTTGAAGAATTGATATTTAGTTTGTCTCAAAGACTGTTTTTAACCATTTGCACTGAAAGACACAGAATGAAAACTTGTTTCTAAACCATACTTAAAGCAATACTTATAAAACTTCTATTTTTTAAATATGTAATTATTTTTGAGAGAGAGAGGGGAGGGGAGGGGAGAGAGAGAGAGAGAGAGAGAGAGAGAGAGAGAATGGGGGAAGGGCAGAGAGATAGGGAGACAAAGAATCCAAAGCAGGCTCCAGGCTCCAAGCTGTCAGCACAGGGCCCAATACGAGACAAGAGATTATGACCTAAACCAAAGTCAGACACCCAATTGACTGAGCCACCCAGGAGCCCCATAAAACTTCTATTGAATGTAAGTATTGCTTTAAGGGTTTCGAGCTGATCTAAATCACATTTGAATTTTTATAATAATGATTTGTGCCAATAATTCTAATATACTGTGATGTTAATTCAGTTTATTTACATCTTGCTGAAGGTGTTGAGCGAGGGTACCTGATAAAACTATACCATCAAACACAAGATGGAATAAAAGTTATCTATCATATATCTATATTCACACACACATACATAGAATAAACTATGTGAATATAGTATATGTTTGTGTTCGTACAAACACATACACTTGCTATAATTTCCAAGAGAAATTATTCACACGAGGTATTTAAAAATTTTTTTTGAATGTTTATTTATTTTTTGTAGGAGAGAGAGACAGAGCATGAGCAGGGGAGGGGAAGAGAGAAAAGGAGACACAGAATCTGAAGCAGGCTCCAGGCTCCAAGCTGTCAGCACAGAGCGTGACGTGAGGATCAAACTCACAAACCATGAGATCATGACCTGAGCTGAAGTCGGATGCTTAACCGACTGAGCCACTCAGGCACCCTTAGCACATGAGGTATTTTAAAGCACCAGTTGACATCGAACTTTCATTTCCATTCATTGATCATCTCTTCATAGTTCTTTCTTTGTGGGTATGTTTCAATAACTGAAGTTAAGACATTCATGTATCCAGGATTGTTTCCATGGACCCACCTACTTCTCTACATGCATTCATTCCTCCTGTACTCTCATCTAATTCTTTGGCTTTATGTAACTTTCCCCGGTTTTTATCTTCTTTCTGAAGCCCTTCTGTGAACTTCCAATTCAGTGACTAATGGGCATCTCCATTTGATTACCAACAAACACTTCAGAATTCACATGTAAAGTATGAACCCCCTGATCTTCCCTTTGAAATCGGCTCTAATTCTAGTCTCTCTCACCCTTTCAGCTGCTCAGTTCAGAAATCTTGGAGTTCTGTTTGTTTTTCTAATCTCTCTTTTGCATATGCCACATAGAATCTATCCAGAGATCTGTTGGCTCTACATTTTAAATAAATTTAGAATCTGACCACTATTCATCCCTTCCTTCATTGCCTCTTAGTCCAAGCCACCATCCTCTTTTGCCTGGATTATTGCAGTGCATTCCTGAGTAACTAGCCCAGTTTTCTTCTTGCCCCTTTAACTCTAACAACCAGCTCATAGGTGCTCAATAAAAAGCATCTGAACAAATGCAATGCAATGCCCTTAAAATATGCTTTCAAAGGAAACTTAGAACTTGATTTCAAGTAACTATGTCAGAAATCTAAAAAAAAAAAAAAAAAAGAGTCACAGACCTAAGATAAAAATAAAACTCAAGGGAGACAATTCTAAGGGGAGCTAAGGTAAAAAGCCTTCACCTGTTCTACCCTGACTCCACTTAAGTATATTATTCACAGCAGGAATACAATTTCCATGCCCCTGCTTATCAAGACCTTCCCTCACCTCTATTTTTTAAAACTGTAATAACTTGATCTCAGCCCTCACTAGCTTTTCCTCTCCTCTCGATCTTCTTTTGTGTCACTTCATAGAACATAGATTTAGTCATTCATTTTTATATTTTGTATTGTTTACGCCTATTAGACTATAACGACATGAGGAAAAGTTTTTTGTTTTTGTTTTTGTTTTTTTTTTCATATTTTGTTCACATTGTATCCCCAGGTCTAGAACAGTGCTTCACATATAGCAGGTTGTATTGTTCAGGTGATAATCCTGATGCTCTAAGAAGAAGTAGGGAGGTTACAGAAATACTAGAGCTCAGGGAGAGCTGAAGCCATGTTGGGGGCGGGGGGTGGGTGCCTGCCAGGATTTGTAGTCCTGGATGGAAAGGGAATGGACCCAGTACTCAGCCTGAAATATCAAGGAGCAGAGAATACATGTCCTGACCTCTGTTGTCTCCTGCCTTCGAATCTTCTGCTGACACTGCCCATTGGTCAAACACAACGGAAGGCTGAGATCAATGGAACCCAGCAATTCAGGCCAGAGGCCAGCCTCTCAGGGCACAGAGCCAATCAGAGAAAGACGAAGATGGATCTGAAGAACAATCAGAGAACAACCAGTATGCACTTAATAAATAGCCACGGAACAAATGCAAGGAAGGCAGTGTCCTCAAAATGTGGTTTCAAAGGAAACTTAGAAATTAAATCCAAATGACTGTGTATCTCAGAAACTTTTAAGAATACTAAGGGCATAAAATAGTAATGAAACTCAGAAGAGGTAATTCTGAGAGGGGTTAACGTAAGGAGGTTCTAACAGGAGCCACAGAGGAAAGGTTATTTACACAATGGACCCTTTTGGTTAAATTAAATGTTCACATGGATGGGTAGATATACATGGGCAAAATGTCACGGTTCTGTGTAAGTTCTACCTGTAACTCCTCCATTTAACTGGGTGGCTTTCATGGATTGCATCATTAATTCAACTGCCTGCCATGATGCAGCTCTATGCTGCTCCCCTAGCATGCCGGCAAGGCGTAAGGGCTTCCCCATGACAAACCATCAGATACCAGGGCCAATCTGTAAATGCCATGCGTTTCCTGTTTTTCCTGACTGTATACCCCATTTCTGGTGACCTCTGCTTTATGACAAGAGATCTAGGAACAGATCTGATATCAGGAAGCCAGAATAGCAGACATCCTAGCCACCAGCCTGCGCATATAAGGAGGAGAAAAAGTAAAACTCAACTTTCATATCTGAGGTTTGAGGCAGGGTTTCTTTTAAGGAGCAATGCCACCTGGAACCAGAATTTATTATTTCTGTAAATAGTAAGGAAACACAGGTAAGAGATGAAAACCTCAAAGCAGCTACTGAGCTTTTCTGCTCCGAGATCCCAGAAACTCAAAGAACTTCCCTTGGCAAAACTACACTTTATACTGTGCCTGCAGATTTACTTCTGCTTTAGGAACAAAGCCAGGAACAAAACCACCATGTGGAGAACCCAGAAGTTGGAGAGTCAGGGTTAGGCATGTGTGGATTTATCTTACCTCTTAAGTAGTTGGGTTTGGAAAAAAAGAAATAGAAAAAGTTGGAAAACAATACAGGGAGAAATACAGTTGCCCATTTTTATGGTCATGTAGATGAGAAGAACATTCTACTGTTCCTCTCTGTGCTCTCATCAAATGCCCACGAAATATGGCATTCCGAAAAAAAAAAAAAAGACAAAACAGCATGTCAAGGTGCAGGCCCATCAATTCAGCAGCCTCCAGAGCTCTCCTTCCTGCAAAGAGCCTGCCACTGAAACAACATTATTGCTGGCTTTGACTCAGGAAACTCTAAAGACATTTTTCCCCCTGTAGCTATGAGGTGCTGACCTCACTGCTGGAATTGGAAGATAAGAAAAATGTTTTAATCCATATGTTAATTATTGAAATTAGAACTGCAAACAAATATTTTGAGAAACTTCAAGTTGCTTCCAAACGTGGCACTTTCCATTTTAAGCCCAAAGTGTAATTGTGTATTCAAAGGCTCAGATCTTCCCTAAGATTCATGCATTATGTATGCTGTACTTCCCTGGGATATGGAGGATGTCACGCTCCGCATCCTGCTGAAATGGGGAAATAATTTCAGACAGAGTTTGACTTGAAAAAGTATCAAAACTTAGAAAAGAGAAAAAAACATGGAAACCACTTTGTTGGATTCAGAAACTTTACTAACATAGAGATCTTTTTTGGGTAAATTAATATATATGAAATCAAGATTAATGTTGAAATAGTACATTAACAACTACAGAAGAACACTCTTTTGTTCTGAAAGAGATTGTGCCTGCCAAGTTGCAGTGCAGTTTTTCTATAAAGGGCCAGATACTAATTATTTTAGGCTTTGAGGTGACATGATTCCCGTTGTAAATACCCAACTCAGTCCTTACAGTGAACAAACGTCCATATGGAAACAAGTGGGTAGAACTGTGTTCCAATTAACTCGTATTTACAAGGACAGGAGGTCAAACAGATTTCACCTGCAGGTTGTAGTTTGACAACCCCAGATGTAGAATATACTTCTACAGAGCAGTATTTTTACGAGGTGAGTTAAATATTTAAGAGCATTATTGCCTACTTTTGTAAGTTGATTATTCCTCTTGTAAATGCCTGGGCCTCTTTCATCAGCTGGACAAGTACAGATTTCCCCACATCAACATCAGTTAAGAAGGGAGACATTTACATTGCCAATATCAGAGTGCTCCTGGGAACAGATCAAGCATCCTGTCTGTATTAGGTTTAACATTTCCATCATCAGGTTTAATAAAATCTTAATAGTTCTCAAAGCCGGGCTCATAAACACTTTCTCTAACTTGTGCTTCAAAATCATATATTAATTTTAGCCATTGGTACCCAAGGCAGTTCTACTGCAATGACTTTCTGCTGCTCCAGGGAAGACTAGGCTAAGGGAATTTGAACATCTGTCTGTAGCAACTCCACTTGGAGTTCCATTTGGAGATCCCTGTCAAATGAAATGAAAAGGGACCGGATGTAATAACATCCATTTAGATTCACTGCCTAACTCTCATTTAGTTGTTCTGATTTCTTTTAGTCTCTGGGCATATCTGCCGGGGCTTATTTTTACGGCTGCTCTATGGTAAAGGTTGGATTAAGGTACTTCCATATTTTGCAATGCTAACAATATACGGCCCAGGGCAAAGGGCAGAGTTTAACCTCTGCCAGTTCAAGGTCAAGGTACAATATTTTAGTCCATCCAGCCAAGCCAATGAGGGTGGTCAACTCACTAGTCTATTCACAGACAGCCTCCTACTTCATGTTCAGTGCCTCTGGGAAACCCAAGGAAACAGACTGCTTTCAAAACAAGCTCTATTTTATTTATTTATTTTGTCATGCCACAGTATAGGTGTTTCAACAGTATCAATACAGTCTGTCATCATAAACTGGAAAATTTGGAATAATTACAATTTTTCTATGTTCAGAAATGAAAATTTTCATTTAGGGGCATCAGTTGCTGCTCATGGAAATGCATTTATCTAATTGCCTTCACTCATATCACTTAATGTCCTGTACTCTGATGGCATTTCTAATACGACCTTGGGAACAGGTAAACCCTCTTGTGTGTGGAGTGGAAATGTAGATAAATGCAATTAATTTAAATGAATATAGGGAGAATTTCACCAATATATAATTGACTTGAAATAGCTTACCACTAAAATCACTGACCAGGCAGCATTATTCTGCAAACTCTAGCTGGGAAAGCCAAATGGCATACAGTGAAAGAATCTTTCCACTAGCCATAGGTGGCTGTGGCTTTAGCAGAACAGCAGAATGTAGCAAAATGCTGTGGTTATCTCCCTAAGAGACTTTTCTTCTCTTATTTAATAAAATGTGTAAATTGGTGGGTAATATCTGTTCGTGGTAACCCAATCAAGGTGATCCCATCCCTTTGCCACAGCAGTTGGTTGAGATAACCTGTTTTATGCCAATTAGCATATAGCATTCCTTTCATACTTTGCACATATAATCTGGGCCAGTGAGACAGGAAGAAAAGCCCTAGCAGCTTTGTGAAGAAGAGGTTGCTCATGTACCAGGAAAGCCACGCCAGGCCTTGAAGACATCATTAAATGGGTAAATCAAACCAATCCTGAAGCTAGACCATCACATATGATCTAGATAACCCTTTAATAAATATAATGTATATTTAAAATTATTAAGTATTTCATGTGTACAGGAAATTCAATACTGAGACAGATACCCAAGTATCTCATTTATGTTAGGAAATATCAACACTTTTCTATATTGATATCAAATACCTTTTTTTTAAGAGAAACTGTTTAAAACATTGTAGAATGTCTTAATTCACATTTCTGTACTTAACTAATTGGAAAGAGATATAGAACTACCATGGAAGCGTTATTGGTAAATTAATTCTGTGTACAAAAGACAAGATATCTCTACTTTTTAGCAATTTCAGGTTAAAAGCCCAAGATAAGTGCAGTAAATACAACAGGTTTGCTATTGAACATGACCAAAGTTATACGAATCATCATGGACTGTGAACCAATTTGAGATTCTTATATCCCACTAGGACTAGATGAATAAAAAATGAACAACAGAAACAGAACAAAATGTTTCCCTTTATCATCCCTGACTAAAGATATGCCAAGACTTTGATAAAGAGGCCACAGGTAACTTCCATCACCACATCATGCGGCACATTTGAATGAGTTCTCTTCTCTTCGTGTCCTCATTGTGCTGTGTGTATGTGATTCCAGCATGAGGACTTATACTAAAGAGAGGTAATTAAATTAGAAGGAGCCAAAAGACCTTGGAGACCATCATCCTAAAGCCCAGGTGAAGCCGTCAAGGCAGGCAGCTCCTGCCTCCTTATAAAGGTCCTTTTTCTGTTTGTGTGGGTCCGGTTATATCTGCCACTACAGATCAGTGAGCACTGTGCCAACAGCCCTAATGCCCTAAGACACACCCAACTCAAGTCAAACTGGACTATTAGCTCAATTATAACTGTTCTTGGTTGTTTCCAGGATTTCTGGAGCCAAATGAAGGTAACCTAAGGCTGTCCTACATCCCACTTCACTTAGTTTTATTTGAAAAAATGCATTTTCCCTCACCTTGTGGACAGAAATGTGAAAACAGATTCAAATAATCTGCTTGCAAAGAGGTATACATAGTCGAAAATACACACATAAATATGCATAGAATCCACTGTCCTCAAAATCCTAGAGGCCGGTTGCATAAAAATATGTTGGGAAACCATATTAGAGCTGATCTCTAAGCAAAATAACTTACTGACATTGAATTAGATGTATCATTTAAAATGTAAAACTATATGCTGATAGCTAATTTCTTTTCATTCTGTATTTCATCATCTGCCCCATTTATTTCAATTTTGTCAAACTAAGTGTTCACAAGTGTTGACATTCTTTCTAAGATAAATGCCAGCATTTGATTATATTTTTAATGTATCTTTTCTAGGCCATTGTAGGCACTCATTATTTGTTGAGTGAATGGGTGGATGAATAAATTAACAAATGTCAAATGCTCATATTAAATGTTTGTCTTCATACTTTGCGAAACCTTTTTGGTTAGGAGAAATGAAAATAGTATTCACATTTAACACACATAAAGTGGTCATCAAATCACAGACTTTAAACCTATGTTTCTGAGGGCAAACCAGTATTTAAACAAACGGCATTTAACTCAAGAGTTGGGGAAATTTAGTAGTGGAGACAAGATAAGAAGCTGTGGAGGGTCTACTGAATGCTGGAAGAGTTATTCAGCACGAATTTAACTCAGAAAACAAGGACTTGCAAAGACAAACAGTCAATATGTCAGGATGACTGATGCAGAAAGGTCAGAATTTTAAGGACTGGACTCGTGTTGCCAACAGAGAAAGAAATAAGGAGCTATTAGTGTATCTGTGCAGACACAAGAAAGTGCCAGTCAGACCCAGACATCTATAAAACATGAACACAGTGAGTTCGAGTTCAGTGTTTCTCAAACATTATTGTGCATATGAATAACCTGGGGATCTTGCTCAAAATGGAAATTCTGATTCACCGTGTCTGGGAGAGATTCTACATCTCCAACTAGCTTCCAGATGATGCTCATGCTGGTGGTTCAGGGACCATGCATTTCTTAGTAAAAAACCAGGATCTTCAGAAAGAATAAAAAAGATCCAGATAACAACTGTGCCTCACCAATATATATGTTGCGGATATAACTTGCTTATGCACATGTACACCCATATGAGTGCACAGAGTTTGTTCCGTAGTTTAGTTTTCAGCTAGTCCTTTTATTGCTATTTTGAAAACCTGAGCTCAACAACCAAGGTCATGTAAAGAAAGTATACATGATCTTTGATCCTTATCAGAAGGTGTGATTGGTTGGCCAGGTAAGCCTCCTTTTTATGTCCACCGCATTTATGATAAAAAGGAAATGCATTGGATGAAGAGTCTTAGGAAACTTACAAATTCTCTGCGCATCAGTTACATCATCTCTAATTTGGGCTGCTTACCTTTCTTCTCTAAGTGCTTGCTCCTCTAATCCTAACTGAGTAATCGGAAAAGTTGATTAACTCTTATGAACCTCAGTTTCGCTATTTTTAAATTATGGATAAAACAGAACTTGTGAAGATCAAAAAGTTGAATATATTTACAGTGCTCATACAGTCTTTGGTATGTCACGGATGTTCACTAAATGACAGTGCTAAAAAAAGTTAGTAAATAATCCAATACTATTAACCATTTTCTAAAGGACTATTCTGGTTTACAATTATTGTTATGCCTCTAAAATTAGTCTTTTGGCCGTGGGTGTGCCTGAGGATAACTATAAAGCTTTCCATTCCATTATTTATTCCCTACCGTCACCTTGTTTAATTCTTACTTCTTACTAAGAAGCTTAGTATTCAAGCCTAAAAATGTCCTTGTAAAATATCATTCTTTATTATGCCAATAACTCAGAAATGTAGGTCAAGTAAATATAAGTGGTGTGTGAAATGAAGCCTTCAGAGTTAATAGTGTTACTGACCAAACAGTCAAACATCGTTAGTGTGATTATAACAGCCTAGAGGAGCCATCGTGCCTTCAGCACAATGCTTTTCTTCTCTTTTGCAGCAAATACTTTGGGAGTTGGGGGACGGTAGTTTTTACTTTCAGAAGATCCCACCACTTGCCATATCTATTTTCACTTGGCATAATAAAGTTACGTTTCGTCACGTTTTTATTTATTAGGTTAGTCTGTGATAGAACACTGCAAGTAATTATAGCATTTGGTACACACTATGTGCTTCCAGAGCCCTTAAGAAACACCATGAATCTGTTCTACAAACTTATAAATAGATGGAATCAATACACAGTGAAACCTCAAACACTCATTCCATACTAGTTTCGAATTTGTAATTTATCAGATATAGGTCTGACTGAATTTGCCTTTGCATTATTTGTAGAAGGAAAACAAATATTTGTTTAGCAAAATAACAAGGTCATTTACCTTTTTTAAAGAATATATTATCACTAAGGCATTTAAAATGGGACCAAGGGGATACAGTGTGATACACCCCAACATTGCTTTCAGTTCATTAAAGCAGACTCATCAGATCTTCTTTGACAATATTGTTGATGTACACTCTTGAATGTTACTAAATAAATGTTTAGAAATCACACAGAATGTCTTTATTGAGAACTTGCTAAGGTAGGGTGTGCAGCTGAACAGTTCTGGGTAACTGTTAAATTAGGTGGTGTAACTTGAGTACTTACTTTGCAGAAGAGCCTGGGCTTTTCACTTACATGGACTGAGTTTCTTACCCATTAAAATTGCCTTGCTTAATACCAAGGTATGTGAAATTCAAGTACTGCATTATTGAACTAGTCCCTTTATTCAAATGTGTACACTTTACCACTTCAATACAACTAAGAGATTTTTAAGTGCAAATATAAATATTTCATTTTCAGCTTAGTGCTATAATTTATCCTGTTTGGGTAACCAGATGCTGTGACAGTGCAAAGGACACTCACAAGATTTACATCATTGGGTGTCACATGACTAAATACTAGCTTAGAAAACAGTCCTAGATACTATCTTCGTATAGAATTATAAGTAATATACTGGCTATATCCTCAATCTGTTTCTGTTTATAACATTAATATATATACATATACATGTATATGTATATGTATATATACATATATCTATATAATGATAATTTTAAAAAATAGTAGCGAAATGTAAAAAATAGTTTTCTTTTGATTTTATAAATCTATAATCAAACAAACAAACAAACAAACAAAAAATGTCTGCCCGGGTTTCATGAATACACCACTATGCATCCAAGGCAGCTGTTCTCAAACCTGAGTTTGCGTCAGACTCAAGAAGAGGGAATGCTCGTTAAAAGACTCTCTGATTTCAGTAACTCTGGGTGGAAACCAAGAGCTTGCACTTCTAATAAGTACCCTAGCTGATGTTGATACTGCTAGTTCTGGCAACCATATTAGAAAGTCACTGCTCTAGAATATCTCATTTTCATTAGGCATACACAGTACCAAGATGTTCTATTTTGACATTGATTTTTGTCCATTAGAGCAAAAATTTACCATGAGCAAGAATTTGTTACCATGTTTTCATCATCAGACTCTTTAAATCAATCATTACAATCACTTGAGTGTTTAAAAATATATAAATACAGTAAAACCTTGGATTTGCAAGTGACTTGTTCTGTGAGTGTTCTGCAAGACAAGCAAACATTGCTAATAAATTTTAACTTGATAAACGAGCGATGTCTTGCAATACGAGCAGTACAGGATGCTGAATATCACACGATCACAACGGAGCCAATGGTTCTCTCTGTCTCTCTCTCTCTCTTGCTCTCTGCGGGACTGTGGGTGATCGTCTCCCATGCTCGGATGTTTGGTCTCAGGCCGCGGTATTTGGGAGAAATCAGTGACTTTTCAGAACGTTGAAAGATGCCCACGACTGTGTATTTTTTGTCACTTCAAAGCACCTACGGACAGTCTTTTGCTTTACCATACAAGAGTAACCTTTAGGAATGCTTTGCTTCATTCTAGGTCAGATATAGACCCTTTCCTCTGCTGTCTTATTGCCAGTTACATTAAATACAGTATATGACAAGATTTTATTAATACTGTACTGTAGTCATCATCTGTGCAAGCATATACAATGGTCCCCATGCAGAAAAAGATTCTATTGAGCCACAAGACAGCAGTGATTCCATGAGTGATAGTGAAAGTTGTCCTACACAATAACTCTCCTGTCTCTTGTCTCCCTCTTCAAAGGTAAGTGCAGGTTAATTTCTTTATTTTTCTTTACGTTTTGTGTTTTATTTATTATTTCATGTTATATTACAGTATTGTAATCATTTTTATATGAATATTTTTGGGTTATGGAACAAATTATCTGAGTTTCCATTATTTCTTATGGGGAAATTTGCTTTGATATACACATGCTTTGGATTACAAGCATGTTTCCAGAATGAATTATGCTTACAAACCAAAGTTCTACTGTACCTGGATCTCACATCTTTAGACTTGAGGTGAAGCCGGGGATTCTACACCAGTGGTTCTTAAACTGTGGCCTACTATAATCCACTAGGGAGCTTTTAAAAATCCTGGGAACTGGGCTGTACCCCTTAGCAGATTAAATCAGAAAGTCTGGGGTAGGCCTCAGGCTTCACTAGATGTCCAGGTGATTCCAGTGCTTCCAAAGTTGAGACCAATATGTATGCTTGCTGTATTAGAAGTCTATTCTAGAGTACTCTTTTGCTCTTTTCTATGATATTACAATAATCATGAAAATCAACCTCTCTCTCTTTCTTTTCCACTCTCTGTCAAGACTACATCTTGATCACATATTTGTATTCTTTCATTACATTTAAGTCTCTAGTTTTTAGGTATTTATAAATGTTTTATTGGAAACATATTTCAGTGTTTATTCTTTTAATATAATTTATTGTCAAGTTGGCTAACATACAGTGTATTCAGTGTGCTCTTGGTTTCGAGGATAGATTTCCATGATTCATCACTTACATACAACACCCAGTGCTCGTCCCAACACATGCCCTCCTCAGTGCCCATCACCCATTTTCCCCTCCCCCCCATTTCAGTGTTTATTTTTAAATAAGATGTATTATTTTATTAGCTTATTTTAATGCCTTTCATTCTCTTACTTAATGCCAAGCAGAAATGTATTTTAATAGGTAAAAACCCAACAGACTTTTTAGTCAGTTTTGAGACCTTCAACTAGAGCTGTCCAACAGAACTTTCTGAGTTGATGGAAAGATTCTGTAACTGTTCTATTTAATATAGTAGCCACTAGCTACATTATGTGACTTTTGAATACATAAAAATGTAGCTTGGTGCACCTTAAGAAACTGAACTTTAAATTTTGTTTCACTTTAATTAATTTAAATTTATTTTATTATTTTTTAATGTTTATTTATTTACTTTGAGAGAGGGAGAGTGGGTGAGAGGCAGAGAGAAGGAGAAAAAGACAGAATCCCAAGCAGACTATGTGCTGTCAGCACAGGGCCCGACATGGGGCTCGATCCCACGAACTGTGAGATCATGACCTGAGCTGAAATCAAGAGGTGGATGCTTAACCAACTGAGCCACCCAGGCGCCCCTAATTAATTTAAATTTACATAGCCACAGGTGGCTAGTGGCCACCCTATTGGACAATACATCACTAAACAATAAATTTTATCTAGCACAAAACTGGCCTGCAACAAGTAGTAGTTACTTTATAAACTGCTAATAACCCTTATATATATGCTTTATATGAGGTGACCCTTAAACCTTTACTTAGTTCTAGGCTCTATGCTAAGGAATGGTGCACATTATTACATATGATTCTTTTGACAAGCGGTTGATTAAAGTTTTCTGAAGTGACAGAGAACTTTAATCTTTTAAGCCATGTGATCTCTAATGCACCTTCTCAACCCTGCTGCTGTAGTAATGGCATACATAAACAATTCATATATAAATGAGGGTGGCTGTGTACCAAAAAAACTTTATAACATAAGCAGCAGGAAAGATTTGGCCTATGGGGCATAATTTGTAGATCTATTTCAAGATAATCCTATAAATTTATAGATGAGGAAATAATAGCAAAAGGTGAGTGCATAGCCAATCTAGGCCAGTGACTTATCTCTACTACAAACAATTATTTCATCATTCACTTCCCTACTTCTGAGTATCATTTTATTGGAACCACAAGAGACAACTTCTTGAAATGAATTACCCACAATAAGCTATTCCTTCTCTACTTTCTTTCCTGGTCATCTATTCAAAGACAAATGTCCTCAACATATAGAAGATGAAACTAGACCACTTTCTTACACCATACACAAAAATAAACTCAAAATGGATGAAAGACCTAAATGTAAGAAAGGAAACCATCAAAACCCTAGAGGAGAAAGCAGGCAACAACTTCTTTGACCTCAGCCGCAGCAATTTCATACTCAACACATCTCTAAAGGCAAAGGAATTTAAAAGCAAAAACGAACTATTGGGACATAATCAAGATAAAAAGCTTTGCACTGCAAAGGAAACAATCAACAAAACTAAAAGGCAACCAACGGAATGGGAAAAGATATTTGCAAATGACATATAGGATAAAGGGTTAGTATCCAAAATCAAAAGAGAATTTACCAAACTCAACACCCCAAAAACAAATAATCCAGTGAAGAAATGGGCAGAAAACATGAATAGACACTTTTCCAAAGAAGACATCCAGATGGCCAACAGACCATACAGTGTATGAAAAGATGCTCAATGTCACTCATCATCAGGGAAATACAAATCAAAGCCACAATGAGATATCACCTCACACCGGTCAGAGTGGCTAAAATTAACAACTCAGGAAACAATAGATATTGGCGAGGATGTGGAGAAATAGGCACCCTCTTGCACTGTTGGTGGGAATGCAAACTGATGCAGCTGCTCTGGAAAAGTGTGGAGGTTCCTCAAAAAATTAAAAATAGAACTACCCTATGACCCAACAATAGCACTACTAGGAATTTACCCAAGGGATATAGGAGTGCTGACGCACAGGGGTACGTGTATCCCAATGTTTATAGCAATAGCCAAATTCAACAATAGCCAAATTATGGAAAGACCCTAAATGTCCACCAACTAATGAATGGATAAAGAAGATGTGGTTCATATATACAATGGAATGCGACTTGGCAATGAGAAAGAATGAAATCCTGCCATTTGCACCAACGTGGATGGAACCGGAAGTTATGCTGAGTGAAATAAGTCAGTCAGAGAAGGACAGGTATCATATGTTTTCATTCATATGTGGATCCTGAGAAACTTAACAGAAGACCATGGGGGAAGGGAAGGGAAGGGAAGTAGGTACAAACAGGGAGGGAGGCAAACCACTAGAGACTCTTAAATACAGAGAACAGGGGCACCTTGGTGGCTCAGCCGGATAAGCATTTGACTTCAGCTCAGGTCATGATGTCATTGTCCATGAGTTTGAGCCCCGCATCAGGCTCTGTGCTGACAGCTCAGAACCTGGAACCTGCTTTGGATTCTGTGTCCCCTCTCTTTCTCTTTCTGCCCCTCCCCCGTTCATGCCCTCTCTCCTTCTGTCTCAAAAATAAACAAACATCAAAAAAAAATACACCAAACACACTGAGAGTGGATGGGGACTGGGGTGGGGGAGAGGGGAAAATAGGTGATAGGCATTGAGGAGGGCACTTGTTGGGTTGAGCACTGGATGTTCTAGTAAGTATATTTGACAATAAATTATATTTAAAAAAAAAATTTTGACAGCCTAAAAAAACAAACAAACAAAACAAAACAAGAAACAAAGATGAATGTCCTTTTACTATTACTAGGTCCACTATTGTAATGTACTTATATGCTGAGACTTGATGGTGCAATTCTTGGTTCCAACTACTACTGAGCAGAAAGCAGAATTATAGCATCGCAGTTGAATATTTTTATGAGTTTATGTGTATTATTATTAAATACAGCTATAAGAAGTTGATCTGCCATATATGTTTATTATTTTACCTAATGGCAACTAAATGCCTATCATATTCAAGGGACAATGCTGGGCATTATTACGGAAGACAAGAGCATACAGCCTGCTTCTTTCCAGGGTGCTTAGAGCCCAAGTAGGGAAATTCAAATCACTGTAATACAAATTGACTCAAGAGAGGTAGAGACTAAATATTTAGCAGTCCAGAGAACCTAGAGACCACTTTTCACTAGAATTCAAATCAATTCAATTAATGTTCATCTACTCAATGTCTTCTTTGCCTGGAATTTTGTAGGCTACTGGCAGAATATGAAAAAAAGAAAAATATTAGATTTCCTGTTTCTTGAATTTAAGATACCATTAGAAAAAGCATGAATACACTCTTCAAACAACTGAAGGAAATCCCAAGGGGCTGGTTTCAAAAATATTCTATAAACCCTATAACACAGCTCCTCAAGGAAATTAAGAGTAAAGAAGACCACTGCAAAATGTAATTACAGTCTGAAGACTCACATCCTACGGATGGCCCAATGCATAGGGCTAAAAAGTTTGTGTTTACACAAGTAACATCAAAGTGTATTATCATGTAGTATTCCAGTTGACAAAAAAAAAAAAAAAAAATTAGAACAAAGTGGTATAACTATTGCCCAGCAATCAATAGGGTCAAAGACCTTCAAGTTTTAACACTGTACCATCTAACACAAACTATTGTCAAAATGTGTCCAGCCAACGTATCAATCTTAGAACTCCTATGGTACAGCTGAGTGATGCATGGAGTGAAGACTTCTGTGGTAGCTGTGAACAGATGAAGGATGGTTAAGTCTTCAGAAAGTAATTATCACTGGGACAAAAGCCAATTTGGTATATGTATGCTCTAAAGCTCAAAGGATCCAACAGAGCAGAAACACACCATTAACAGGAATGGCACAATAACAAAAATTAGAATCCCTTGATACACACAATAATTTTTCATGTGCATTTTTAAAAAATGATCTTCAATATATGTTTATTATTTCAGCATATTAACAACACCCTTGCCTCTCCTTCTCCTCTTCCTTTTTCTTCTTACCATTCCTTTTAAATGCACGATGTGGCCATTTGGAGGGGATGGTGGACCACTCTATCAGACATTTTTTGCCATTTAAGTTAATTCTAGATATACTACCACTAATCCAAATGCATATTTAAAAGCATCATGGTGACAAAAAGCACAGTATTTCACACACATAATTCAAATGGAAAGTAAAAACTATTTTCCCAGCATCTAAATAGGTCAGTAAAAGGTAGTATGTTTTTACCTGAATATAGTATTCTCAATTATAGTAATACTTTCTTTAACTGCATTCTTATTTCATTGTAAACATGTTATCCATCTGTTACATGGATGCCTAAGGCAAAGTGTGCCTTCCTGAATAAGACCCTATTTGCAGAGGTGAAATTTTAGACTCTGTCATATTCTATAGATTGCCTAAAACTCGAAACATTAAAATGCCACAACATCAGGTGGCAAGAATTATGAGAAAAAAGATTCATTTTATCTCTATTTCAGTTGGAGTTTACTTATTTTTTTTTTAATTTAAAAAGCCTGTTTTCCCTCCTATCAAAGTTGTGCGCTGCATAACAATGCTTGGAGGGACGCAGAAAAAACATTATACAAACTCATTAGCACACAGATTAAGCCAACAGAAAGAGATTACTTTATCGTTTCATTTAAAGACTATCATTCTAGTGCTAATGGATTGGTATATTTTCACAGGGCAGAGGTGCAATGTCAAATAGAATGATATTCAAATAAGACTTGAAGCCCTCTTCAGAGGCAGGATGCACACATTACGTTACTAGCTTCCCTAACACACAGTCATTAAAGACATGCTTATTATTATTACTATTGTTGTTGTTGTTGTTGTTGTTGTTATTGTTACTAACAATAATGTCCATAGAAACTATCACAAACCTTGCAATAAAAAATGTCTTCGAATGTGATGCCCCCACCTCCCATAAAGCCATCTTTTCTTTTCTTTTCTTTTCTTTTCTTTTCTTTTCTTTTCTTTTCTTTTCTTTTCTTTTCAAGTTTATTTATTTTTGAGAGAGAGAGAGGGAGAGGGAGAGGGAAAGTGAGAAAGAGGGAGAATATGAACTGGGTAGGGGCAGAGAGAGAGGGAGACACAGAATCCAAAGCGGGCTTCAGGCTCTGAGCTGTCAGCACAGAGCCCTACGCAGGGCTTGAACTCACCAAGGATGAAATCATGACCTGAGCCCAAGTCAGATGCTGAACTGACTGAGCCACCCAGGCACCCCAAGCCATCTTTTCTAAAGGAGGGATATGTACTGTATTCAGAGAGAAACCCTGATAGTGCCAGGTTTAAAGGTTGGGAAAATCCACCAAATTGAATTAAATCAATTGAATAAGCACCATTAATCTATATTGTGAGGGATCAATAATGAATAATTGACAAGCAGCATACAGGCTTACAAAATATTAAATGTTTTAAATGATATAGTTTAGACACACTCATAGTGAAAAAAATGTATATTATTCTTAGCTTTTGATGCTATATAAGAAGAAAAATAAACATGTTATGGATTATAGTAATTTGTTAATGTCACCTATTTTGAGTACATATTGGATTCTTGTATCATAAAATAGAAAATTAAGCCTGGAGTCAATCTAAGATATTATTTAAATAAATTTCTTGCCAAAGCAGTATTAAAACCAGCTCAATAAAGTAGTTACAAGTCTCTTAAAAAAACTGCAACTTAGTGTTAGGGAAAATTTTTCTTTAATTGAAATGAAAACCAGTATGCTCAAAATTGGTAATAGGTTTGTAAGGTAAAGATGACAACACAAAACAGATGCTGTGCTTTTATATACTGTCGTGGAATTTAAAAAAACATCTCCCAAATGTACAGAATACACATACCTCGTTTTAAATTTGAACAGTCAATCCAAAAATATTCACTAAATAAATTGCAACTGCAAACTTAAAGAACATTTCAGTGGTATAGATAGCTAAATATTTCAGAAATTATTTGTCCCCAGGAAGTAAATATTCTTCCTGACCCAAATCACAATTTTCAGCAAACACGGCTGGGCATGTTGACTCCTTTTTATCAGCCATACATTAAAATGCCCATGCATGATAGGCACATATACAGAGGATATGCAGAAATTGAGCAATTCCTCCCTGACATGTCTTTTTATGTAGATGCTAGCCTGAAGTAAAGGGCAAGCCCCAGCTCTGGTTTCATCATGGTCACAGTAAGACTGGATTCAAGATACGGATGCCTTTATATCCAGTACACAAATACATTTGCTGTTAAATAAATAAACTCTTACTGCTAGCATGAGTAAATAAATCTGTAGCCTGTACATGTATGTGATCCGTGTAAAAGGTAGCACTACTATAAATCTGATTTCTGACTTTGTAACTTGCAATTTGAGGTTCACATCTACAATCAAAAACACCTTTCTCTGTGGTATCTCACTTTGAAGGGTGCCATCTGCCACAGGAACCTCTTATTCAAATGTACTGTTACTGGTCTCAGACTTCAGTGGACCTCAGAACCACTTGACACCCTGCAAAAAACAGATCCTTGGGCCACACACCCCTAGGGACTCTGATTCAATGTGTGTGATGTAGGACCCTTAGTCTGCATTTCTAACAACTTCACAGGTGCCGCTGTTGCTGTTCTACTCTGAACAGAAGAGCTACAGGTTGACTATGTCTTAAAGATATACAGTATCTTCTCTTTGAAGACTCCCAGGCCCCCCCCAATAAATTTAATATACATAATAGAGCCTGTGTTTAATTTCAGGTTATTTCAAATGAACTTTCCATATTTGATCAAACTCTTATTATTGTCATAGGAAACA
Organism: Prionailurus bengalensis; assembly: GCF_016509475.1. NCBI lineage: Eukaryota > Metazoa > Chordata > Mammalia > Carnivora > Felidae > Prionailurus > Prionailurus bengalensis. Next base: position 139,467,073 of record NC_057350.1, read on the forward strand.
AAACAGTAGACAACATCAATAAACTAAAAACCCTTTACATAATGTGTGTCATGACTTGGCCAATGTATAATATTGATAAAATTTTAAAAGAAATATGGTTGTTACCCATTATTAGTGGATAGGTAATTACACCCAAAAGCCGTACATCAAGAATTACAATCCAGCTATATGCAGAAAAATAGAATTTAAAAGACTGACTTCTTGTGTCAGCTCCAACATGTAAAAAGCACGGAAGTCATCACTCCCAACCTCATAACAAGAAAAAAAACCTGAGCAAACTGAAATTCAGTGACTTCTCTTAGATCCACTTCAGAACAGGACAAATCACCACTGCCAAATCTAAAGAGGCAGAGAATAACAGAGGTCAGCTTACAGGAAGAAGTTGTGAGGCCAGTAACTGATAGGAACATTTAAATGGAAATTTGATGAACTGCCAGAGGCTGAATGTGGACCAGTTAGAGAATTGGAGTCCTAGGGGCTGATTTTTAGAAGGGAGTCCCCACACTCTTGGGTTTTACCTTCAAGAATCCCATCAGGTTCCCAAGAATGAAGATTGGAGAAATTACTCCTGTGTTGGGGGGATGGAGGTGAAAAGTAATAATTTTGATTTATCCCTAAGGCGTTCTCCATAAAAAAGTTCTGTCATTCAAATTACTATATCACAGCCTATGTGGCTTGAAAGAAAATCCCATAATAAAACAATTTCAGGCCAAAATATATAATGAATGTATATAACTCAACAACCAAAAAATGAATAATCCATTTAAAAAATGGATGGAAGACATGAACAGACATTTCTCCAAAGAATACACATGAAAACATTCTCCAACATTCCTCATCATCAGGAATATGCAAATCAAAACTGCAATGAGATATCATCTCACACTTGTCAGAATGGCTGAAATCGAAACACAAGAAACCACAAGTGATGGCGAGGATGTGGAGAAAAAGGAACCCACTTGCACTGTTGGTGGGAATGCAAAATGGTAAGGCCACTGTGGAAAACAATATGGAGATTCCTCAAAAAGTTAAAAATAGAACTACCTGATGATTCAGTAATTGCACTACTGGGTATTTACCCCCAAATACAAAAACACCAATTCAAGGGGATACATGTACACTATGTTTATTGCAGCATTATTTACAATAGCCAAATAATGGAAGCAACCAAAGTGTTTATGGATAAATGGAGAAAGAAGTGGTATATATATACAAAGGGATATTATTCAACCATAAAAAGGGATCAAATCTTGCCATTTGCAATGACATGGATGGAGCTAGAGAATATTATGCTAAGTGAAATAAGTCAATCAGAGAAAAAAAATACCACATGATTTCACTCATATGTGGAATTTAAGACACGAACAAATGATCAAAGAAAAAAAAGAGGCAGACCAAGAAAAAGACTCTTAAATATAGAGAACAAACTGATGGTTACCGGATTACAGTTGGATAGAGGGATGGGTTAAATAGGTGATAAGGATTAAAGACTACACTTATCATGATGAGCACTGAGTAACGCTCAAAATTGTTGAATTGTTATATTGTATACCTGAAACAAATATAACACTGTATGTTAACTATACTGGAATTAAAATAAAGAACTTATTTAAAGGAAAAATTAGATGAAACAACTCCAGGCCACTCCAGCTTTCTGGTTCCATCTAATGGAAAGAAAAGGAAAAGGCTAATAAATTATTTTGAAGGTCACATCCTAGGAACTCAGGCCATTTAAAAAATAGATTTAATCATAAGATTAAACAATATTTCTCCTTCCCCACATTATATCACTACATCAATAGAGCCTCAGGATAGCAAGACTACAACTGAGAGATGCACATTCTATTCAAGAAGGACTTCTTAGGGAAACCCAAAGGTATACAGGGAAGGAAAAATAAGAAACCACAGGAACTCAAGTCTGAAGTCTACAGCTATGATAAATATTACACGGTCCAGCTTCCAGCCAAATGAATATAAAACATGATATTAAAAGCCTAATTACCTTAGTTCCCATAATCAGAAACACTATGTCCAGCTTTCAACAACAATAACAACAATAAAATCACAAAGCATATTACAAGACAGGAGGAAAAACAGTTGAGAAGACAAAGTATCAAAACAAAATTCATATATGACACATATTTTGGAATTATCAGACAGGGAATTTAAGTAATTATGATTAGCATGTTAAGTTATAACTGAAAAAGTAAGTAGCAAGCAAGAAGGGATGGATAATGGAAGCAGAGAAATGAAAACTCTAAGACCCAATAAAAAATACGCTAAAAATAAAAAATATTAACAAACAATGAAACACTTTTATTGGGATTGTCAGTAGACTGGATACAAACTTAACGATGTGTCAGTAGAAACTACTTAGCTTCAAATACAAAATGAAAAAAAAATGGGAAAAGAAAGAATATCCAACAACTATGAAAGAATTATAAACGATGTAATATCATTAGATATATTTATATGTAATATGTAATTATATATTTATATAATTTGAATAGAAGGAGAAGAGAGAAAGAAGAAGAAAACAATTAGAATTAATAGCTAAACATTTTCCAAAATAAATAAAAGACACAAAAATATAGATCAAGGAAGCTCATAAACCAGAAAGCAGAATAGCTGGATAAAAAGAAAAAGTTTACACGTAGGCATACCATGTTCAAAGGGCAGGCAAAGACAAAGAGAAAATACTGAAGAAAACAGTTGAAAGAAAAACACCTAGCCTGTAGAGGAAAGGATAAGAATTACATTGGACTTCTCATCATAAACTGCACAATAAAGAAGAGGGTGGAGTAAAATTTTTAAATTGTTGAAATAACCCACCAACACAGGATTCTTCAACAGGAAAATTTTCCTTCAAAAAGTATAGAGAAACAAATAAAACTAAGGGAAATTTTGCCAGTTGATATTCCATGCTAGAAATGTTATGAATTCTTCAGAGAGAAGAACAACGATATAGGTCAGAAACTCAGATCCACATAAAGAAGAGTCTTAGAGGGGCGCCTGGGTGGCTCAGTCGGTTAAGCGTCTGACTTCAGCTCAGGTCACGATCTCGCGATCCGTGAGTTCGAGCCCCACATCGGGTTCTGGGCTGATGGCTCAGAGCCTGGAGCCTGCTTCCGATTCTGTGTCTCCCTCTCTCTCTCTGACCCTCCCCCATTCATGCTCTGTCTCTCTCTGTCTCAAAAAATAAATAAACGTTAAAAAAAATTAAAAAAAAAGAGTCTTAGAGAAAATAAAAGTAAAATAAAATATTTTGTTTTTTCTTATTTGTATTTCTTATTTCTATCAGTTAAAAATTTGTTCAAAGTAGTAATAGTAACAATACATTTGGTCATTTTGGCTTAAGGATAACTGAAATGAATGATAGAAGTGTTTTTAAGACATGGGAGGAAGAATGTGGGAATGTTCTGTTATAAGGTACTTACACTCCTGTGAAATGGTATAATGTTACCTGAAAGTGAACTTAGGATAGCTGTAAATGCATATGTATATTGCACTAAGAAATTTTAAAAAAGAAGTAGAATTGATATGCAAAGAAAGGATATTATATAAGATCATAGAGACTACTCAGTTAAAACCAGAGAAGGCAGAAAAATAGGGGAAGACATAAAATTTAAAAAGGAAGACAATGAATAAAGAACACTTACAAATATGGTATATATTAATCCAAGTACGTAAATAAACTATATCAACAGACATTTTGAATGTGAATGGTCTAAGTGCAAAAAATAAAAGATAAAGGGTCTCGGTGGATTAACAAAGAAAGACCCAACTATTTATTGTTTACATTAAAAACATTTTAAATATAAAAACACATACAGATTACAAGTAAAGGAATCAAGAAAGATATATCATACTAACACTGTCAAATGAAAGCTCAAGTCACTATATTAATTTCAGACAAAGCAGTCTTCAGAGCAAGGAAAATTATCAGGGACAAAGAAGGGCACTACATAAAGATCAAAAGGTCAGTCCTTCAAAAAGAAACAGCAATCCTTAATGTTTATGTGACCAACAATAGAGCACCAAAATACATATGCAAAAACTGATAGAACTTCAAGGAGAAATAGAAAAATCCACTATCATTGTTGCAGGTTTCAACACTCCTCTATCAATAACTGACAGATTCACTAGGCAGAAAATCAGTAAGTATATAGAACAGCACCATCAATCTACTGGGTTTGACTGATATTTAGATGACCCTCCACCCTAAAATAGCAGATACACATTATTCTGAAGCTTACATGGAATATTCACCAAGAATATTCCCATATTTGGGGACCATATTTGGGGCCATAAAATACAACTTATCAAACTTAAAGGAGTAGAGATGATACAGTGTCTGTTCTTAGACCACAATGGAATTATTCTAGAAATCAATAATAGAAAAACAACGGACAAATACCAAAATATATGAAGATCAACTCATGTGCTTCTAAATAACACATGGGTCAAAGATCAAGAGGTCCTAAGAGAAAAAAAAATTAAATAAAAAATAAATTGATCATGGGGCACTTGGGAGGCTCAGTCGTTTTGGATCAGGTCATAATCTCAGGGTTCTTGAGTTTGAGCCCAGCCTCACCCTGGGCTCTGTGCTGATAGCACAGAGACTATTTTAGATCCTTTGTCTCCCTCTCTCTCTCTGCCCCTCCCTCACTCTGTCCCTCTCCTGCTCACATGCCTGTGCACTGCCTCTCTCTCTCTCAAAAATAAATAAACATTAAAAAATATCGATCACAATTTGTGAGATATAGCAAAAGTAGTGTTTAGAGGAAAATTTATAGCTTTAGATAAATATATTAAAACAAAAAAATCTACATTTAATAATCTAAGTTTCTACCTTGAAACATCAGGAAGAAAAAGCAATGCAGTGCCCTAAAACAGGCAGGAAAAAAGAAATAATAACAATTAGAAGAGGAATCAGTGAAAATGAAAACATGAAATTAATAGAGAAAATCAATAAAACAAAATTTGGTTCTTTTAAAAAAAATTTTTTTTCAACGTTTATTTATTTTCGGGACAGAGAGAGACAGAGCATGAACGGGGGAGGGGCAGAGAGAGAGGGAGACACAGAATCAGAAACAGGCTCCAGGCTCTGAGCCATCAGCCCAGAGCCCGATGCGGGGCTCGAACTCACGGACCGCGAGATCGTGACCTGGCTGAAGTCGGACGCTTAACCGATGGCGCCACCCAGGCGCCCCAAAATTTGGTTCTTTAAAAACATCAATAAAATTGATTAACCTTTAACCAGACTAAGAAAAAAAAAGAGAAGACACAAATTACTATTATCAGAAATAAAAGAGACTTGTAATTACTGATACCCTAGACATTTAAAATGATAATAAAAGACTATGATGAAAAACTCTGTGACCACAAATTTGATAACTTAGATGAAATGGACCAATTTATTGAAAACCACAAATCACCAAAACTCCCACAAAGAGATATGGATCAGTTAAACAGCCTTATATCAATTAAAGAAATTGAATAAACAATCTTCCAAAACTCTCACACTGGTGAGAGTTACTAAACATTTAAGGAAGATATGGTACCAATTCACTATGATCTCTTCTGGAAAACAGAAACAGAGCAAACACAGCCTAACTCATTCTATGAGATCTGTGTTACCCTAATATCAAACGAGATAAAAACATCACAAGAAAGGAAAACTATAAATTAATACCTACTAAAAACTTGGATGTAAAAATTCTCAAAATATTAGCATATTGGATCTAACAGTGAATAAAGATTTATACACCATGAGCAAACAAGATTTATTCTGTGTATACAAAGCTGGTTTAACATTCAAAATCAATGAATGTGATCTATTGCATCAATAGAGTATAGAAAAAATTAATCACATGATCAAGACACAGAAAAGCATTTGAAAAAATCCAACACCTATTCATAGCAACTCTTGGCAAATTAAAAGTAGAGATGAACTTCTATAACTTGATAAAGAACATCTACAAAAAAATTCTACAGTTAGCATCAGACTGGTGGTGAGAAAGGATGGTATGCTTAATGGGGAGCTTTTCCAGTAAGATTAGGAACATGGGAAGTATGTCCCCTTTCACCATTCCAATTCATTTTCTGAATACTGGAAGGCCTAGCTAAAGCAATGAGACAAGACCAGGAAGTGAAAGGTATACAAATTGGGAGGAAAGAAACAAAACTGTGTTTATTTGCCGATGACATGATTGTTGTATATGTACAAACTCCCAAGGCATTGACCAAACCACACCAAACCAATCAACAACAACAAAATCAGAATTAAACTGCAATCATAGCAAGGTTAGAGAATACGAGGTTCACATGCAAAAGTCATTTGCTCTCCTATGTACTAGCTGTGCAATTGGAATTTTTAAAATTAAATTAAATTAAATTTAATTTAATTTAATTTAATTTAATTTTAAAATTAAAAAAATTAATGTTTTTTCATTTTTGGGAGACAGAGAGAGCATGAGTGGGAAGGAGCAGAGAAAGAGGGAGACACAGAATCAGAAGCAGGCTCCAGGCTCTGAGCTGTCAGCACAGAACCCCATGTGGGGCTCAAACCCACAGACGGCGAGATCATGACCTGAGCCAAAGTTGGCCGCTTAACCAATTGAGCCACGCAGGCTCCATGGAATATTACTCAGCCATAAAATGAATGCCATTTTGCCATTTGCAATGACATGGATGGAGCTAGGGAGTATTACGCTAAGTGAAATAAGTCGGTCAGTGAAAGACAAATACCATAAGATTTCATTCATATGTGGCATTGAAGAAACAAAACAAATAAACAAAGGGAAAAAGAGAGAGAGAGGCAAACCAAGAAACAGACTCTTAACTGTAGTGAACAAACTGACGGTTACCAGAGGGGAGGTGGCTGGGGGGATGGGTAAAACGGGTGCTGGGGCTTAAAGGGTGCACTTGGGATGAACACCAGTTGTTGTATGGCAGTGTTGAATCACTACATTGTACACCTGTAACTAACATTACACTGCATGTTAACTAACTGGAATTTAAACAAAAACTTAAAAAATAAATAAATACGGGGAAAAAAGTAAGCATGAGAATTTTACCGTGATGAAAGTATTTTGTAAGATACTGTAATGGAGGATATATGATGTGTGTTTGTCAACACTCTCAAAACCGTAGGTCATGGAGTGAATCTTAATGTAAACCATGGACTTCAGTTAACAGCAAGGTATAAATTTTGGCTCATTAAGTATAACAAAGTATTATACTGATATGATATGTTAATAATAGGGGAAACTATGTTTACATATACATTTAGAAGGAAGGATATGTGTCTTTCTGCTCAACTGCTTTATAAATCTAACACTTCTCAAAACTAAAGACTATTAATTTTTTTTTAATTTTTTTTTTCAACGTTTATTTATTTTTGGGACAGAGAGAGACAGAGCATGAACGGGGGAGAGGCAGTGAGAGAGGGAGACACAGAATCGGAAACAGGCTCCAGGCTCTGAGCCATCAGCCCAGAGCCTGACGCGGGGCTCGAACTCACGGACTGTGAGATCCTGACCTGGTTGAAGTCGGCGCTTAACCGACTGCGCCACCCAGGCGCCCCATAATTTTTAAAATTTCTATTATGTACATCAACGTAAAACTTAAAATGCCTTGATAACTTTAATGAAAAAATTCTTTTAGTTTATTTTACATAAATACACAAATATATACATATAGGCCATAAACATACCTATATACAACGAATACATCATTTTTCCCACTGTGAGCTGGAAATTAGTTGACAACACACTAGCTCAGAGTAGCTATTATAGCTGCTCTTTCTTTCTCACTCTGGAGGGCAATAACTTTGCTGTATTCATAGCTCTACCCTTATAGTTTTAAACAGTACCTGGCATGTACTGGGTACTCAGTAAATACTTGTTGAACTAATAATCAATGTGTGAAGAAAGAAGAGGCATCAAAATTAGCAATCTAGTAAATGGTTATATCTTCCACTGGATTTATGTATTGTTGTGAGAGATATAATTTGGTTCAAGTAGCAACTTCAAACAAATATGTATTCTCAACAGAATTTAGATATAGACTTGGAAATTACTCTAGCATTTTGACTAATGGTAATTTTTTATAAAATACTTTTTGTATAAGATTAATTTCACACACGTTAAAAGATGCATTTTTTACATCATCCTATTTAATGCCTACATTTGAAGATGTTTAGGTATATTACTATTAGAGAAATTCATTTATAAATTATAAGCGCATCAATATACACATAATAAAAACAATATAGAGATTTACTGATATGATTGATGCCTGATTAAATGTTTGAAGATAACTGCCTTTCCCAACACAGCCTTAACAAGGTTTTTTTTTTTTTTTAGTGTGTCGGAAGTTACCTTTTCCCATAGGAAATGCTACACGAGGTTGTAAATTCTTTGAGAAGCACAAGAATCATTTTTCATTATATGTATATTCCTAACATCACACACAACTGAAAGTTGACATATATGTTTTTTGAAATTATGAAACTCTATTGAATTGAAAATACTGAAGGCACTCCAGATAATCAAATAAAAATATCCTGGTATTATACAATAAACACACATCCTTAGGGCAGGAGTTTAAAAACCGTGGTACTTAATCTAGAAGTCTTCAAATTACATAGCTTCACATACCACCCTTTTACTTGAAATGGTTGCCGTGCCTCAGTGAAACCTTAACATTCAGATTCTGAGACCATGAAGAAGTGGTCACTTTTCACCGGGTGGCAAGATGGCCTGAGAGAAATAGAACTGCTGAGCTCACAAATCAAGCTATGAAGGGAAAGAACCGTCACAGACGTAACTGTCTATCTTCAGCAAATTTCAAAGCCAATACCATACTGCCTCAATAACATATTTTCTCTAAAGATGTAATTGGATCCATATAATTTGGAGTATTGAGAGTCCACAGCTGATAACATCAGTCTTCATAACAGAGGGTGCCCACAAAACAGTGTTAACTTTTATTTATAGTTGAACGGCTACGGTGTGTCTGTGCCCAAGATAGAATTACACAAGTGTTACCTCCATTTTCTACGGGTAGATTTGTATAAAAGGAGAGCACATACCCATGTCAAATCAAGGTTACTGAGTCACACAATCTAATCCCTTCTCTTTTTTTCTGCATTTTGCACCCAATAGTCTTTGACACTTTTAAATATATTTTGGGATGTAAAAGGATATGTTATAGTAGACATCTAGATGATAGATAATGCTATAGATTAGATATATAGACACACAGACGTGTGTGTGTGTGTGTGTGTTCATGCAACACACAGTGTGCTATTAAATGTGTCACATATGCTATGCATGTTACGTGTGTAATAGCACTCAAGGTCCCAGTGAGCCCATAAGGTATGTTTTTAAAGTAATTTACAGGTTTTTTTAAGTTTAGTAATCTCTTAAAGTTGAAATGAATTATCCAAAGGCATACAGCCAGCAAGTGGCACAATCAGGATACAGTCTCAACTTGATACCTGATCTCACCTATAATACGTCAGACGGCTCCTTGTATGTATTTCTATATTTTCATGGTTGCATAATCTCTCATTCTTTCCCCTTCCTCCTCTCCCTAGCAGACCATAGCTTCTTTCAGTTCGTCCTTCATTACAGTTCTCGCATCCATTTCTTTCGGATCCCACTCCAGTCACTAGACTTTTTTCACCTCCTATGTTGACAAGTAAACTGTTTTCCTGCTTCCCTGTGTCCCTCCTCAAGGTGACAAGTGTAGCATCTCTAAACAGCACTTTAAGCCAATCACTCACCTGCTAGCCACCTGTGTCCTTCAAGATTTCACCTCCCCCTTAGAGCTTATAGCTGATCCGTTTTATGGGAAGACAGTCTCGAAGCTGTTTGTGATTCTCATCTCACCCTTGCTCACACTTCCTTCTATACGCAGTATATTCTTGCTCCCCCCACGCCCCCCAGCCAGCTCAAATCCAGTCCAGGCTTTGATAACCACCCACACTGAGTAGAACAGGTATGTCATCATTACGGTCATTACTGTTGTCATCACTACCACCATCATCATCATCTCATCATCATCCCTGTTCTATTTTTGCAGACATTAAGAGCATTGCTACTCAAAGAGTAAAGCTTGGGAAACCCTGCCATTTAGCCAACTAGTTTCTACCACTCCACACAAGATGTGGACTGAAACAGAAAGAAAGCATATAGAAACCTTGTTAGCAATTTAACATTGCTGTAACATTGAAATGTGGAGACTGAAAAGTATCAGTTCTGGATAAATTGGAAATTAAAAACCAAGGGAAAAAAAAGCAGGCCCTTCATCATAGTTGGCTGGAGAAATGTTTTATAGTCTTTCAAAACATTTTCACACAGAATATAGCATTCAATTTACATGAGATATCAAGAATAGAGACTGTTGGGGCGCCTGGGTGGCGCCGTCGGTTAAGCGTCCGACTTCAGCCAGGTCACGATCTCGCGGTCCGTGAGTTCGAGCCCCGCGTCGGGCTCTGGGCTGACGGCTCAGAGCCTGGAGCCTGTTTCCGATTTTGTGTCTCCCTCTCTCTCTGCCCCTACCCCGTTCATGCTCTGTCTCTCTCTGTCCCAAAAATAAATAAACGTTGAAAAAAAATTAAAAAAAAAAGAATAGAGACTGTTTTCATATTATAAATGAAAAAAAAAGCAAAAAAAAAAAAAAAACAAACCAACAGGGCTGGGAAATGTGATTTGCCAAAACACATATCTTGTTAGTGGTAAAACTTTTTATTCCAAATCTGGTTATCCTCCTCTTTGTCCTTCTACCTACACACATACTAAGAGGAAATTCCTTTCTTCTTGGCCAAAATGGGATAGACAAAACAATTTGTTTGGGATCACAGAAGAGCCACTAGCTGCCCAAATAAGCTTTATCTGTCAATACAAATTAAACATTTGTCATCAAGAAAACAAAAGAGTAAAACATATATGCTTTGCACTGAGAATTACTCTAAGGGCTGACTTACTCTTAATCATTTATTCGTCTTTTCAAGCAGCTAACATTTACTGCATTTAGTGAACATCTACTATAACCCAGGCATTGTGCTCCCAGGATTAGGTATACATGAAGAATGACAGAGATTCTCTACAATGAGTCATAAGTGGAAACTTATATGGGAGTTTGGATAGGTTTTCTTAAATTTATGCAATTTGTTGTATCATTTGGAATCAAACTGGAAACTCAATTTCCTGTTTTGTAACACGAAAGCTTTAAAAGAGTTCCATCTCATACGGAAATAAAATTCTGCACAGCTTCACCCTGCTGCAAGCTACCAAGCATTAGCTTCTGTCTAAATGTTCTTTCTTTCTCTAATTGCTTTCTTTAGGATCACTAATCTGCCAAAGAATCACTGTTTACATTATGCTTTTGCCCATTAACCAGAGAAGCATTTCTTTCCACCCTATCCCCACTCCAAGGAAGGATTAAGAGCAACTGTTAACACAATAATTAAAGCTCAGTTTAATTTCTATGATCCATTTGCATTTGCAGTAAAACACCATGACTGTGGATTCCTAGAGAGTTTTAAGTGCCATGGGATCGAGTTCCTTCTTCTGCCCTAAGTGACCTGTACAGCAAGAAGGAAAGGCTTATCACGTGGAACACAGAAACACTCCGGTTCGATCAACAAGGTCATTTTGGATGCTCTGCTTGCATAGGAATAAGCATTCTAATGACTACCCTGTTTTCCCACTCTCTGTAAAGCTGAGAGTCAAACTAGCATATGCTGTGCCCAAATATCTACTGCGGCTTGAAGTGGAGTCTCAAAAGCACAGTGGCCCAGAATTTTGATCCACTGAGGAAATGAATTCAAGAGCAGATGCCCTCAATATATGACCCATTCTCAGAGCCTGTGATTCTAGGTAGCATGCAAATTCCCAGAAACGTGTTAGATTAGAAGGATGACAGTGGTGTCACACAGACTTAGGTAGTTATTTAAAGTTTAATTAATTTAACCTGACCTTTCCCTAAAACTGTAAGGTACAATAGACTTCTAGTGATAATTGATTCTGGAGAACCTCTGAAATGGTTCAAGGAAAACACAGCTGTGCTGTGTAACAGTTCTTGTTTGCTCTGGATTATAAACTATTTTTAGTACTTAGTTAATAAAGCTGATTTTCTTAAGAGCCCCGTAGTGGAATACGTGAGCTGCCGTGTCAGATGCTGTTGGAATTGGGATTTGCAATGGATGAACCCAAGAAAATTAACTCTGCCAATACTGGCTGATTTTTAGAGCTGAGGCATTGCTGTGCTTGCATATGGAGATATCTAATGAAGGTAGCAAGAGCCTCTTTCATGGTTTCCCCAAATAAATATACTTTTGAAGCCACAGAGGACTCAGTAAAGTCTATCTCCCTTTATTTTTTATGCACTGATATTTTATTAATTATAACAGCAATAAATTAAGATTTCTGAATATAATGATAAGCAACATAGACAAAGTGCTCCTTATAAATGCTTTATATATTTTTTCCATGTTATGATGCTCATTTTATATCCATTTTGACATCTTTCAAGTCGATGATGTATCCTAATAGTGAATCCATGGCCTCTTAGGTTCAGTAAAATCTGGCAACTAAGGTAATCTAAGCAACTTTCTAAAGGATGTACTGCTTTTATTCCCATCTTACAGAAGAGGAAACAGAAACACAGAGAGATCTTTAGTAACTTATCCAAGCTGACATATCTAGTAAATAATGGACTGGTGATTTAAATGTAAGCAATCTGGTTCCATATTCAAATGCTTTTTTAAAAAATATTTTTAATGTTTATTTATTTTTGAGGTGGGGGGAGGGCAGGAGAGAGAGAGACAAAGAACTTGAAGTGAGCTCCAGGCTCCACGCTGTCAGCACAGAGCCCAATGGAGGACTTGAACTCATGAACTGTGAAAACATGATCTGAGCTGAAGTCAGGTGCTTAATTGACTGAGCCACCCAGGCACCTCCAGATTCAAATTCTTAACTACTGTGAGATGTTGTCTCAAGGATCCATTTATATATGATACAAGTGGCACCTGAATAAGACCTTCTCAGAAGGAACCACCATCACCAACTTCATTTTGGCCCATCGATATGAAGAAGGCATTAATATGTATACAATAGAAAATATATAGTATTCTGTGTGTGTTTACAGAAGAAGGTATCATGCTATGTAAATCTTTATATTTTGTTTTCATCATTCAATAATTCTTGATGAAGTCCTTTTTACTGTTTAACTTTCTTTTCACCTGCTACCTAATATTCTATTACATGAATGGAATTTCTATTACATGAAAGTGATTTTCATGTTTACATTATTATAAACAGGCCTGTAATAAAACATGTAAATGTTCTCATTTAAACAAAGTATTTTCTTGGTAGATATCAGGAATTGGAATTTTGGGCTCATGGATATGCTTCTATTTGCCTTTTAGAAGATTTAAATATTTTACCTATGATACACCAAGCCTGTTACATAGCACTTCGTTTCTAAGATCAGTGAGTTATTTATAACTATATATTAGAGCAGTTACTTCTCAAACGAATTCGAAGTGATTTTCTGCATCATGCAGAGAATCCTTATAATACCATTTTTATTTAGGCTCATGCACACTCTAAAATTATCTTGTATAAAGAACTTCGTACATTTGAAGAGCACAGCAATAGGTCAAGACTTGCTTCTAAAAGCAGTTCTCCTGTGATATGCTTCCGGAACAAAACAAAAAACAAAGTTGTCCTTGTTATTTTGCATCATTCAAATGCCTCTCAAATTTGTAAAACATGTCAAGACTGTGACATTTTGACTGTCACAAATGATGCTAATGTGGAATCAAATGATACGATAATTTATTTACCTTGTATCGAATCAAAAAAATCCTGTGTTTGTCATATACCTTCATGAGCAAAATGGGTTTAGTCCTCCTGACCCCAAAGTGTTTGTTTCCATAAATCATTTCTTCCTAACTGTGGCAATGTCTAAATGACAGAATGTCTGCTAAGGAGAGTACAGGTGAAATTGCTTATTACCATCTCTGGGATAAGAATGCAGGTTCTCAGCTACCTGCACAGATGCTTCTTGTCTGTGTTCTCAATATAGTTGTTTTGCATTAACACTAGTTCTGTCATCATGACCTCGAATATGAATAAGCAGGACTATAATTTTGAAATGGTGTAGGCTTTTGTGTCTTAGCTCATCTGCTGTAAACCAACCTTTCTTCAAAAGCCGTTCGCATTAAAGATAAATTTATTAACTTAAGTATCGAGCCCATCACACAGTCTAAATACAACATTTTCCTCATAGCTGCTGAAACACACAAGAGCACTTCAACTAAAAAGATATTCACATGGTTTGGGAATAACTAATATAATAGAAAGAGCCATCTAGGAGCCACTGAGTGCTACCTTTTAAAAGGCACCAGAGGGTTCTCATTTGGAAAGTTGCTTACAAACTTCAGTATCAGAGGATGCATAAACCTAAAAAACTTCAGTTAACGATGTTTCTGATGGTTCCTGACAGTATCCCTTTGGTCTTACAACAGAGAGTTGACATTCTTTCTTCCTTTCTTAGTGTTTTCACCTTACGAGGAAAATAAAATGCAAGAACAAACCCTTCTCCCATGTTCCCTTGAGCTGTTAAGTCAGTCCACAAAATTAGTTCTTGGCCATGATTTGGAGCTGCATGGCAGTAATATAGCTAATAAATTAACTAATCTTTTTAAATGTAAAGACTATGGATATGCAAATAGCATGCAAATCAAGCCATTGAAAGTGACTGAAATGGCATTATGGCTTCTCACCCAGCCTTCTCTAAAGGCTCCAGAAGTACAAAAATAACCATACCAGAGTGATTCTGCTACTTAAAATATGGTCTGGATCGGCAGCATCAGCCTTTCATGTGAGCTTCTCAGAACCACAGACGCTCTTGTCCCATTCCAGAACTTGTAAATCAGAATTTGCACTTTAGCAAGATCTCCTTATTCTCAAAGTTTGAGAGGCATAGCCCTATATAACAGTAATATATTTTTTTAAATTTTCATTAAACCAAGTATAGGAGCAGTTGCAACACAGTGATTTGCCCAGCTAATTCTATGGACTTTTTAATAAAGAGAACAGTTACTTGGAAGCTTCCCCAGATTCTCCACTTTGTCCTCAAAAAAGTGCTCAAGAGCCTTTACATAAAGGTAAAAAGTGATTAGGAGCATCATGCTTATAGGGTTTACATTTAGAATCTTTACTCTGGAGGATGGAATACACCTTAATACTTCTACTACTTAATAAAACCCTTATTAAAATATTATTCTGAAAATCAATATTATTTATGGTTATTTGGAGGTGGCAGATTTATGCCCTGTCTCCCACCACATTAAAGATGTGTCATAAGAAAACACCATACATCAATCATGAGTTAGTTTGTATGTAGATAAGATTATTATCTCACCATTTTGTCTAGATTTATGACAATGTCTTAGTAGTTTGTCTTCTCATCAAGAACCCTATTTTTTTATTTTATAATCATTTGTTCTATAAGAATTAGTTCATGGGGGAAAAGTCAAATTAATTCGGAAGTTCGAAACATATATCATTTAAGATAATTTCTTTACCTTTAGGACTAAACTAGCAAATTCCTTTTCCTCTCATAAAAAGAAAAATAAATAAAAACGTTTTTCTAACCAGACAAGTGTCTAGCTACATTTACCATGTCAGTTATTTATTCTAGGTTTTTGTTTTTCCATCTGTAAAATGAAGAGGTTTTACCTGATCATGAAGTTTTATGATACATATTCATATATGAAAATGTTTGATTACATGAACCTACCATTTATTCTCAGCCATGCTATTTCATGATATGAATAAACATGTACAGTTAGGCAGACTTTGCCAACATTCCGAAAGCTTGGAATGGCATAAGTTTAAATTAATTAACTAGAAATAATGAGAAATGGGTTTAGGTGATGCACAAGGCTTTCTTTAGAGAAAAATAAAGCGTATTGACTAAAAACAATGGTCATTTCATTTTTATCATATTTCATCAAATTGTTGCACATATAAGGATAGAATTTATATGTGTGGAAAACATGACTGTTTATTAAAGCAATGCATTTCTATCACTGCCTTTGAGGTTCTTTCATTGGCTAAGGAGGCTGAACCACAGGTAAGCACAATTGGTCTCAGATTGAGACATGCAATACCTTCTCATCTATTTCTCTGTCCTCAGCAGGACATCATAGCTACTAAGTCAAACTTCTGGTCTTTCAAAGGGATTCAATTTGTCCTCTATTTTATGGCATCTTTCCTGCATGTTAAGAATGGAACACAAAGACTTAGTGTTGATGTATAACACAAGACAGAGTAATGATGCAGGTGGTCTGCAGAGGGTAAGGAAGACACAGGGATTGTTGCATGATTGCTTGTTCCCATTTGACAACAAAAAATTAGGATTGCTAAATGCAACACATGGTAAAAACAATTGCTACGAATTCTATTCAATATTATTTTGGCAAAATATAATTTGCCCATGCAAAAATGGCCCTTTGACTTATATTATGCACAGTCTACCAGTTATGAACACCGTGTTCTAAAAAGGTCCTTACAAGTTGGTTGTTTGGAACCGGAGATTCATTTTCTCATAGAAATAGCATCTGAAATAGTAAGTATATTCTTTAGTCAAATCAGAGGTACAGAGGGTGCCTTGAAAATCAGTAGACAACGCTAACAATAGTTTTGCCTAAGTAAAACATTCTTGCATTGTCATTGCTATCTGAGTGTTCCTCCTAATGTCTTTATCTTGTAGCTATGTTTCTACCCAATAGTTACCCCGTGGAATAGTTTCATGGCCTTGACCCAGATTTTAAGCTGATTCTTGACCATGGCTAGTGGTCTGTTGGAGCTTACTTGTACTGGTTCACAAGAGCTAATTCCTAAATTTTCAGGAATTTTGCAAGCCAGTTATTCGACAGAGTCAATATTAAATATTAGGTTATTTATATTTACAATTCAACTATATAAAAATAAAAGCAATAAATAGAACTCACTGTTCTTAATTATTCTACTACACTTTACTCTCTTCTATTCTCTGGAGGTTATTTATGTGTATATTGTATCTGCAGAGTGGAAATTCTATACAATGGTGTGATATTGCACATCTCTGTCCAACTGTAGATTCAGTGACGTCACGTTGGGAGCCTGAAATCAACCATGATGGAAGTATATACACTAAGGACATCAGCAAGCACAACAAATCAAGGCTTGATTACTTTGCTGCTTTCTAGCCTAGGGGACAGGAAAGTATGACCTTTGAACCTGCTACCCATTTTTGTTAATACAGTTTAATGAAATACAGTCATTTTCTTTAACATCTTGTCATCCTGCTTCACACTACAATGGCAGAGTTGAATACCTGAGACTCAAACTCTTTGGCCCACAAAGCCTAAAACAGTAACTATCTGGCCATTTAATCAAAAACTTTACCAACTCTTGCTCTGGATTTAAGAAAAAGGGAAAAACGTTAACTAAATTAAAGTTAAAAGTATGTCAGGTTTGTCCCTGTTATGTTGAGAATAGCACAGAAATTGAGGACAGTTTTTCCAGTATTGTAAGACTATTACCCAATTCAGGAAAGAAGTCAAATGAAGTTCCAAAATACATCTCTGTTCCTCTACTTTTGTCTTACTTGTTAATAAAAACTAAAATAGCAACTAACATTTTGGGTCAACCTATTATGGTCACAATGATGTGAGTGATGTCTTTGTTGAGTTGAATAATAATTAAACATTTATTTGTAGTCTGATTTTGGGACATAAGTGTTAGTGACAGAACCTTACAAAACTGATAGTGGACTTCACAAGCTCACATATCAGATTTTATAAAAATATCTTTATTGAGATGAGCGTGAACAGATTGGGAAATAACTCCATTTGTCAAACCATGGTTAAACGACAACCACATGCTAGCGAGTAATATAATAGTTTGTCAAAACCAAGAAAGCATGTGAGAATCAATTTACTATAAAAAATTTACAATGAAGAGTTTTGCATATTTTATTATTTTTTAAACTGTGTGCTACACAATTTTTATAGCAGTAACATTTATAACAAACTTCTGTATATTGTATTAGTCAGGGTTCTCTAAGGAAATAAAAACCCAAAAGGATAGATGATTGATAGATCGATTATAGATATAGATACAGATAAATAGACATATAGATATAGATAGGAGACAGAAATAGAGAGATTTATTTTAGGGAATTGGCTCACAGATGGTGGAGGCTGGTTAAATCCAAAATCTAGAGAGTAGACCAGCAACCTGAAGACCCAGGGAAGGGTCCAAAGGAAGTCATCTGCCAGAATTCCTCCTTGCTGAAGGGAGGTCAGTCTTTGTTCTATTAAGGCTTCGGAAAAATTGGATTAGGCCCACCTACCCACATTATGGAGGTAATCTATTTTACTCAGGATCCACTGATTTCAATGTTATCCTCATCCAAAAATTACCTTTACAGAAACATCCAGAATAATGACCAAATATCTGAGTGCCAGATAACTTGACAGATACGATTAACCATCACAGGCAAAGAGACACATGAAAAGATGCTCAACATCACTAACTGTCAGAGAAATGCAAATCAAAACCAAAATATCACCTTATATCTGTCTGAATGACTAGAATCAAAAAGACAGTAAATACCAAAACTAGCGAGGATGTGGAGAAAAAGGAACCCTGGTGCACTGTTGGTGGAAATGTAAATTGGTACAGCCACACCAAATACGAGGGGTCCTCAAGAAAATTTAAAATAGAAATACCAGATGATCCAGTAATTCTACTACTGGGTATTTACCCAAATAAAATAAAAACATTAATTCAAAAAGATATATACATACACACACACACACACACACACACACACACACACACATCTATGATCATCACATCACATCACACCATTATTTACAATAGCCAAAATATAGAAGCAACCCAAGGGTCCACTGATAGACAAATGGTTAGAAAAGAAGTGGTATACACACACACACACACACACACACACACACACACACACACAGTGGAATACTACTCAGCCATAAAAAGAGATCTTTCCATTTGTGCAAACATGGATGGGCCTAGAGGGTACCATGCTAAACTAAATAAAACAGAGGAAGGCAAACAGTATGTGATTTCACTAAGGCAAATAGTATGTGTAATCTAAAAAATAAAAAATAAACAGGCAAAACACAAGAAAACAATGAATAAACAAACACAAAACAGAAACAGAACCATAAATACAGAGAACAAACTGATAGTTACTATAGTGGAGGGGCTAGGGGGATGAGCAAAATGAGTGAAGGGTAGTAGGAGATACAGGCTTCCAGTTATAGAATGAATAAATCATGGGAAGAGAAGGTACAGCATAGGGAATACAGTCAATGATACTGTAATAGTTGTATGGTGATAGATGGTATAATGTATCAACTTGTGGAATCTCGATGTTATATACCTAAAGCCAATGTAACATTATATGCCAACTATGCTTCAATAAAAAATTAACTATTACATACATTTACACATGCTTTTTTCTTTTTTCACGAAGTGCCATATAAACACTGACCAGCACACACTGACCCTGGTCCACCCCCAACTCTGAATATCCTTTAGTGGCCTTCCTAGTTCATGCAGCTTTGTACTTCAAAGTTACAGCTGGAGGATGCTGAACCCATCCCTCCTATGAGTCATGGCCTAGATGAGATCACACTCAACTTACTGCACAACGACTGTGGACAGAGTAGCTGGATCTGGGTGTGACTGATGCATGGAGTGGAGAGGAGGAGGAGGAAGAACCTTGGTTCAGAACTGAGCAACCTTTTGAAGTGAGCTTTGTCTGCATTTGGCATCCATTCACTCTTCTCTCTGAGCAACCCTCTGTCACTGATGTCCTTGTGACTAGCTCTGGCCTTCATCCTATCTGAAGAAAAAGGGCCCCAGGTGGATATGGGATAGATGGCTCAAAAAAACCATACCAATTTTTAAAATTATGAGTCTATGTAAGCCTGGTCTCATTAAATCTTAGAATACTTCCTTGTTCATACTGAATTGGAATGTGTCTATACGAAGAAATAGAGGCATGGGCAGCCTGTAGTTATTAATGGAATGTTCTCTGGTTTACATTTAGCAAAGACCAGCATAAATTGATGAGATCTGAGTTCAAATGCGTGATTAGCATTGGCCTTGCAAAACAAATCTAACAATGTGCTGTGTTTTTTTTTTAATAATTGTTCCTACCTACCAGCATTAGCTTCATCTTCATCTGTGGTCATGATTAGGTCCTCAGTGTCTCTGTGGGTCCCCTTCCAGCATATTCTTTCATTATATATGTGGGCCACCTGCTTAGAATATCTGGCACCCCATTAGATGCCAGACTGTTTCAAGCAGCTTAGCAAGTGCTCCTTCCTTTATTCTCTTCTTCGAGGATATCCCTCTGGAAGAAGCATTTACTGGTTCTTTCTTAGGAATTTTTATGTGTCTCCATTATGCTTCTACTAGAGGAAAGAAATGTCCCTGCCCTATGGGGGTGTTTACATTAAAATTCATCTTTGGGAAACCTTTAGGAGGACAAAAAATTTGAACTTGGATTTTTTGCAGTGTTTATTTTTAAATTTTTTTAATGTTTATTTATTTTTGAGAGAGACAGAATGCAAGTAGGGGAGGGGCAGAGAGAGAGGGAGACACAGAATCTGAAGCAGGCTGCAGGCTCTGAGCTGTCAGCACAGAGCCTGACATGAGGCTCAAACTCATGAACTGTGAGATCATGACCTGAGCCGAAGTTGGATGCTCAAACCACTGAGCCACCCAGGTGCCCCTACAGTGTTTACATTCTCAATTGTTGGTGACAATTTATTTCATGTATTGAAATGTCATGAAAGATGTTTGATATTTGTGGATTTAATCTTAAATGACGGTTTGTTTCTGAGTGTGACCCTTAGCTATCTACTACCAATAGTTGATTTTAACATTTTGGCCATCAAATCATTCAAGGAAACACAGGCATGTGGCTTAATGTCATGGTTTATAAAAAATATGAATTTATGCAATGAAGAGAGAATACTTGGGGATGGAGAACTTAAAAGAGCAAACAACAGTAACACAACACTAAAAATTTTAATTTTTATAAGTCTAGCAAATGCTGTGAAAATAAGCAAACCAAAAAAGAAATTTGGTTTAAGGTTTAAGAAACATATTTATAACAATTATATATACATCAACAGCGGCATGTTCAGGAGGCAAACCTAGCAACATAGATGGAATTCGCTCCTCTGCAAGCCGCTTAGGGACAAAGCAGTGTGATAAAAGCAAAAATAAAGTAAGTAATATGAATAGCAGTCATTCAGCAAAGGGAACAGCGAAATTATGTTTAAAATCATCTAACAAAGTGGCTAAGACTAGGCCCAGGCTCTGATGATTCCTAAATAAAGAATGTATAGAAAAGGGATTTCTAAGATGCCTACCACGATTTTCTGTATCACTAGGAAGAATTTAAGGGACTAAAGAGAGGGGGGAAAAAGCATGACTAATAAATTGGTAAAATGATTTTAAATGTTGCTTTTAAAAAATTGTAACAGAATGTTTCCAAATGGATGACATATTTCAACGGAAAGCATAGTAATGTATTGTAAAATAACTTGAGCATTTAGTGAAGAAAATTACATCACAATGAATAAAATTACTTGTAAAGTAGAGTGATTAAATGATTAAGAATTTATTTCCCTTTCATTTTTCACTTTTATTCAAATTCAAACATTGTTCCCCCTGTTTTTTGGGAGATAATCTACTGAAAGTTTTTAATTCCAGGTAATTCTTCCTCCATTGTTTGACTGCAAAATCTTGTATCAAGTCTAATAGTTCAAAATTGTATAGCTTCGAAATGTACATTGGGTAGTTAAATAAGGATCTGGAATTTAGGAAAGTGAATTAGTGTGGACCTTTAGATTTGGAGGTGATTAGAGAAAAAAAAATTATACTGGGTGAACGTGCAAAGAGAGAAAGAAAAAAGGGTGCCAAAAACAGAAACCTGGAGATCACTAGCATTTAATGAAGGTCAGAGGAAAAGGACCTTTTGGAAGGTGAGAGAAAAAATAGGAGAGAGAAGTGTATCGGAGCACATGGAAGAAAGAGTTGTAAGAAGGAAGGAGAGGTTCAGAGTGGTTCATTGAGACTTAAAAATTCTAGAGTGGCCAGAACTGAGAATTGCACATTGTTGAAGTAATCAAGAGTTTATTAATGAATTTCTTCCAGGACAGTTTTCAGTGTTGCTGTGGAAGTGGCAGATAGAACTGTGGATTGAGGAGTAAGTGGAAGAAAATGGAAACAGGCCCAGCTATTTTTCAGAAAGGTTGGCTGAAAAGGAAAGAGAAATAAAGTGCAGGGGCAGGTGGATGGGTAAAGGAGGAATAAAATGATTACAGGATATTAAAACTGTACCTGGTTTTCATTTTATCTAAGACTTCAAATTGATAGGGAAATAATAGATGATGAGTTTTCTGCAAGTGAGATGCCAGTTCACCTAAGTTGGGGGTACCGAGGAGATAGCAGAGGGCCATATCTGACCACCGACCTCCGGCCAAGTACCTGTTCAAAAAGCAGGATATGCAGGATGAATCAACCAAACATAAAGAAGGAATGACACCTATTCTTCTCAAACAATTCCAAAGTGTCGAAGAAGTAGGAAAACTTCCAAATTCATTTTATGATGACAATATCACCCCGATATCAAAACCAGATAAAGACAACACTAATAAAGAAAACTACAGGCCAATATTTCTGATGAGCATAGATGACAAAATCCTCAACAAAATATAAGCAAATGGAATTCAAAAATACATTAAAAAATCACTCAACATGATCAAGTGGATTTATTCCTGAATTGCAAGTGTGGTTCAATATTCACAAATCAATCAACACTATACAT
The DNA here is from genome assembly GCF_016509475.1 of Prionailurus bengalensis. Classification (NCBI taxonomy): domain Eukaryota; kingdom Metazoa; phylum Chordata; class Mammalia; order Carnivora; family Felidae; genus Prionailurus; species Prionailurus bengalensis. The sequence continues at coordinate 139,490,029 of NC_057350.1, forward strand.
CACATCAATAAGAGAAAAGATAAAAATCATATGATGATTTCAACAGATGCAAAAAAGTGCTTGACAAAATACAACATTCATTCATGATAAAATCCTTCAACAAATTAGGTTTAGAAGGAACATATCTCAACATAATAAAGACCATACATGAAAAACCCACAGCTAACATGATACTCAATGTGGAAAAAACTAAGGTCAGGAATAAGACAAGGATGTCCAGTCTCACCATTTTATTTTATTTTTTTTCCACTCTCACAATTTTAATTCAACGTAGTACTGGAAGTCCTAGCCATAGCAATTAGACAACAAAAAGAAAAAGTGTCCAAATTGGTAAGGAAGAAGTAAAACTTTCACTATTTGCAGATGACGTTATACTATAGATAGAAAAACCAAAAAAAAAAAAAAAAAACTCCATCAAAAAACTACTAGAATGGATAAATAAATTCAGTAAAGTCACAGGATATAAAATCAATGGACAGGAATCTGTTGGATTTCTACATACTAAGAATGAAGCAGCAGCAGAAGAAATTAAGAAAACAATTATATTTATAATAGCACCAAAAATAATAAAAAAAATTAGAAATAAATCTAATCAAAGATGTGGGAGACCTGTACTCTGAAAACTATAAAACACTGATGAAACAAATTAAGGACAACACATTCCATGCTCATGGGTTAAAAGAACAAATATTGTTAACATGTCTCTACTACCCAAAGCAATCTACGGATTTAATACAATTCCTATCAAAATACCAAGAGCATTTTTCACAGAACTAGAAGAAACAATCCAAAAATTTGTATGGAACCACTAAATACCCTGAATAGCCAATGCAATCCTTAAAGAGAAAAACAAGACTGGAGGCATCACAGTTCCAGAGCCCAAGCTGTACTATAAAGTGGTAATAATCAAAATAGGATGGCACTAGCACAAATAGAGACACACAAATCAATGAAAGAGAATAGAAAACCCAGAAATAAACCCACAGTTATATGGTCAATTAATCTTCAACAAAGAAGGGATGAATATGTCATGGGAAGAAAATCTATTCAACAAATGGTGTTGGGAAAATAGACAGCAACAGGCAAAAGAATGAAACTAGACCACTCTCTTTGATCATACACAAAAATAAACTCAAAAATTCAAAATGGATCAAAGACTTAAATATGAGACCTAAAACTATAAAAATCCTAGAAGAGAGCACAGACAGTCTCTGACAATGGCTGTGGTGACATTTTTCTAGATATATCTCCTTCAGCAAGGGAAATCAAAGCAAAAGTAAACTATTAGGACTATGTAAAAACAAAAAGCTTCTGCACAATGAAGTAAACAGTCAACAAAATTAAATTAAATAGTATACATGTTCTAGAAAGTTATGTTTCCATTGTTTATAAAATGGTTAAAATAATACTTTCTTTGTACGGTTTTTATGAAAAATAATGAAACAATAAAGGAAAATATATGATACATTGCTTGGTAAATAGGTACTCAGTAGTAGATTTTTATTATTGTTCTGTTCTCAGTAGTAAGACTCTCATCATCATCTTGTTATCATCATCATAATTTTTCAAGTTTGGAGGTTTGGTGGTTAGATGGGGAAAGGATGTTGAGGAGTTTCGTATGTTCCTATTAGTTGTTTTTGTGCTGCGTAATGAATTACCAAATCTTAGTTGCTTAAAACAACACATGTTTATTATCTCAGTGTTTCCATGGTTTAGGAGTAGTCATGCTTAGCTGGGTTCCCACAAGGCTACAATCAAGATATTGACAAGGCTACATTCTCATTGGAGGCTCAACTGGGGGAGAATGCACCTCCAAGCTCAATCAGGTTGCTGGCAGAATTCATTTTCTTGCAGCTCTGTGACTTGCGGCCCTGGCTTATTACTATCAGTTATAGGCTAACTCAGATCCTGCTGGCATCCGACAGTTCCTAGAGATCACCCAATTTTCTAGATGATCCAGAGTTCCTAGAGACCATCCTGAGCTCCTGGAGACCACTCACAGTTCCTAGAGATCACTGAGTTTTTAGACACCACTCAGAGTTCCTTGGCACATGGGCTTTTCCTACATGGCCAGTTACTTCATCAAGTCTATAAGGAGAATGTCTAGGTCCATTCTGCTGAGATAGAGTCTTTTATAACATAACATATTCACAGGAGTGCCATCTCATTCCCTTAGTCACATGCTATGGTGAGGAGCAAGTCACAGGTCCTATTCACACTCCAATGGAGGGCTGATGCAAAGATGAGAACACCAGGAGGCAGCAAGAGTTAGGTGTCACCTTAGGGTGTGTCTACCCTACTTAGCGTCTGCATCAGGATGTCCTCAGTTAGTAACCAATTCACAAAATTGATTGACTGAACATGTGGATTCTCTCATTCTCCTATAGTTACTAATAAATATCTTCACTTACTTTGACCACGTAAGGTGGGTCTATTCATTAAGATGCTTAGAAAAAACACATGATATAAATGGTATTTATTCTATTAAATACAAACCCAAAAATAATCAAACATAAAACAGTCCATCAAGCTGTGCTTATAAGTCAAATAAAAACGTTCTTTCCCAGGGACGCCTGGGTGGTTCAGTTGGTTAAGCATCCAGTCTCTTGGTTTCAGCTCAGGTCATGATCTCATGGTTCAGGAGTTGGAGCCCTGCATCGGGTTGGGCTCCATGCTGGCAATGTGGAGTCCGCTTAGTATTCTTTTCTTCCTGTCTCTTTGCCCCCCCTCCACTTGCTCTCTATGTCTTTCAAAATAAATAAATTTTTAAAAATTAAAAAAAAAAGTTCTTTCCCTAACAAAAAAATAATTATCTTAAAAGAATAAAAATTAGGTATCAATTTGGCAAATATGCAGATAAAATAAAAAATCAACTAAACATAAGTTATCTCTTATTTAATCATACCATATTAGGCAGTTTCTAGAGAAAGTTCTTCAACATTGTTCAGAGGCAACAATGAATATTAAATAGAAATTTCTGTGATTAGGAATGTCTAAAGGCAAGCCATTTACCAGTATTAAAATGCAGGGTACTCTAACTTTCATACAGAGAATGCACAAGGGGCAGTGAACTGGAGACACAGGTGGGGAAGGAAAAGAAATTTATTTTGATATCTTGAAGTGTAGCTTCTAAGAAAAGGTAGGACATGTTCAAACCTCTCTTCCTCAGAGGGGTCTCCTCAATCATCCCAACTAAAATAACTCTTCACTTTCCATTTGCCAACACCATACTCTGTTAGTTTTTCCTGAAAGTCTTTATCACAATGATCAGACACTATAATATGTGGTTGTTTATTATCTGTCTTTCTAACTAGAAGATAAATAGTGTAAGCATATGTTTTGTCATTTTCACATGTGTGCTTCTAGTTTTCAAAGAGAGTCTAGCACACAGGAAACAGTAAGTATTCACTTAAGAAATGAATGCTATGACTTCAGAGCAGCAGCAAATATCCAGCTAACATTCTACCCAAGTGGTTGAATCAGTTTGAAATCAGGTTGAGAAGTCTTGAAATGTCTTAATTATGTGAGACATAAAGAGTTCATATTCTATTATCATTATTACTATGTTATATAGCTAAAATTCTGAAGACACAGTAATTTTCTATTATTTTAAAATCTATACTAATTCACCAAATTCAGTAATCCATAGAAGGATTATCTGTCATTGATGTAATTTAGAAAAGTTCCACTCTGTTTCCTTAATAGTCTTTTGAAATAGAAATCCCAGCTGATCACAAAATATTAAATCAAAAGGATATTATCAACAGCAACAAAGATACTGGTCTCTGTGTGTGCATGCAAAATAAACATTTTAATTCATCTGAAGCTTATATGATATCTATTCATCTCAAGGGCAACTGAAATTTACTTAAAAATTAAGTTCCAATACCTGCTTCATAGGAGGCATTCTGAATGAAAATACTACTAAAAGCATTAGAAAATAAAATACCTCAAATAAAACTTCATTTTAATAATTAAAATGGGTGAATGAACGTAAATTTTTAAAGAGTGAGAGATGTCTGAATTTTTCAGATCCTGTAGTTTACGGCCTTGAAAACCTACAATGTCAGGGATATGCTGGTTCAGCACAGAAACCTCTAGGGAGAAACAAGAGTAAATGAATGCCTTAGGTTTGCTCAAACAAATTCCTCAAGAAATCTCTAAGGATATCATCATCCAGAAAAATCCTTCTCAAAATGCACTCTTGTCCTCAACTCAACAGTGCTTCTCCAAACAGACTTGTTTGTGTTTTTGCTCACATTAGATTTAAAATAGTTATTACCCTTAAGGATTTAATTTGGTTAAACTCTTGTTAATGTAAGTATGACTTTGTTGAAATACATTGAAAAAATATCAAGATTAAGATTTATTGGTTTCCTTCCACAACAAGTCTTATTTATATTCAAAGTAGCTAAACCCTGCTCTTTAATGGATTTTTAATTTAATTTTAAAGACACTGGCTCCATCAACTTTCCTACTCCTTTTACTTCAACCGATCTTAGACCCTCTGAAGTTATTTTCCAGAAACTATTTATTCACAGAGCAAGACAAAGTCCAGAAGGGAAGTGAAGATCATTGTTTTCCGAACCATGAGCTGTGACCAATTGGTGAATTGTAAGATCGGTTTACTGTTTTCTCTTAAAAAATGAAATAGCAGAGAATAGAATGCAAAATATCATATAAATTATATATTGTAAAGATAAGTGTTTTTGGAAAATGTTTTTATTACATGTATCTGCATTTGATCACATGGAGAATGTTTAGAACAGATTTCAATCAGAGAAGTTTGGAAAACACAGGAGTAGAGAAAGGAACAGACTTTAAAGGTAGACAAGCCTAGTCCGAATGCTAGCTCTAATACTCCCTGCGCGACACTGAGTAAGCACCTCTCAGAACTTCATATTTCTCATCTAAAATGGTGATGATAAATCCAGAATACCAGGAGTGAGGAAGATCTGGCACAACATTTAAAATACTAGTAAAAGGGGCGCCTGGGTGGCGCAGTCGGTTAAGCGTCCGACTTCAGCCAGGTCACGATCTCGCGGTCCGTGAGTTCGAGCCCCGCGTCGGGCTCTGGGCTGATGGCTCAGAGCCTGGAGCCTGTTTCCGATTCTGTGTCTCCCTCTCTCTCTGCCCCTCCCCCATTCATGCTGTGTCTCTCTCTGTCCCAAAAATAAATAAACGTTGAAAAAAAAAATTTTTAAATACTAGTAAAAATACCAACAAATGAAAAAGGTGTCTTGCACATTGCGACCAGCCAACTGTTTCTTATCAATGCCCAAGTCATCAACCCATATTACTGTGCTGCATGTGGTCTGGGAGCTAACACAAGCGATATGCAAAAAATGAATCATGATTCCCACGAATAGTATTTAGAAAGGCTCAACCATAAATAACTTAGCATTTATAGGAATTATAAAGCTCTTTAAATGTTTTAACGTGCCCTCAAATAATTTACCTCATCGAATGTTTTTCCACTGAACTCACCTAAGCTAGGTTACCTTGCGAAGTCCATCAGAAATTTTAAGTTTGCTAAGAGAGAGCATCAGTCCGAAGGTTGAAAGTTGCTTCATAGAGAACTTTGAAACTGAGAGCCAATTACAATTCCCTTGTTAGAAGTCTCTCGTCTAGCTGCCTGAGAGCTTAGAGAATCACTAGAGAGGCATTCCACACTATCAAAGCCACTGTTACACATTCCAGTACCTGCGTTAGGCAATCATCAGTTTCTACTCTATTCAGACTTTCCCTAACAGCATCACTTGAGATTGAATTTGGTCTTTTCATTTTATCATCCAAAAAGAAAATTATTTTAATTGTATGGGCTTTAGAGCAATCTACAGATAATCACTGCCTTAGATGATTCACAAAAGCAACTTTTTAATACATTCAAAACTTTCACCCAGACTTAGCAAGTTCTGAAAGATCCAATGATAGAATCTTTGTATGTGTGTCTCTAGGCAATTACATATGTTTCACACTTCCTAAAACCTCTCAAATTTTTGAACTTACATAATCATGTATATCAAACATGGTATTTTAAAATTGCCAAAATCTAGAAAATTTCTGACTTAGTTCACTTTCAAAAATATAACAAGAAACTCAATGTCTTTATCTCTACAATAATTAATTAAAATGAAAAAATTTAGGCCACGGAGTTAATAACAAACCACTCCAAATATCACTAATACTGTCTTAAGACTAGTATTTATAATTGGTCTATTCATCTAATATCACTGGTTGAAAAACATGTTTCTTAAAAAATAAGTTTAGGGGCGCCTGGGTGGTGCAGTCGGTTGAGCGTCTGATCAGCCAGGTCACGATCTCGCGGTCCATGAGTTCGAGCCCCACATCAGGCTCTGGGCTGATGGCTTGGAGCCTGGAGCCTGTTTCCGATTCTGTGTCTCCCTCTCTTTCTGCCCCTCCCCCGTTCATGCTCCGTCTCTCTCTCTGTCCCAAAAATAAATAAAAAACGTTGAAAAAAAAATAAGTTTAAAGACTATTGTCATAAATACAAAGAAAAATGCTCAACTGATGTTTTGCACTAAAAACATCCCTGATTTGGGGTGGGGGGCACCTGGCTCAGTCAGTTAAGCATCTGATTATTGGTTGTGGCTCAGGTCATGATCTCGTGGTTCGTGGGCTCAAGCCCTGCATTGGGCTCCTCTGTATCCCTCTCTCTCTGCCCCTCCCCTGCTCAAGCTCTCTCTCTCTCAAAATAAATAAACATTAAAAAAATCTCCTTAAAAAATAAATAAAAATAAACACACTTCTGATTTTGGGATTTCCTATTTTTTTCCCATTTGCTATCTTCCTTATCTTCTATAACTTGTCTTTCAGATCAAAACAAACTTGGACTTTTATCTGTTTTCCTTCCAGATCACAGAGAGGTTTAGTTATTACTTTAGATCTGCAAAACTCACCTTATTTTAAATTTAAAGATCTACTTTATAATTATCTTTAATTAACATAGTTTGTAAGTGGTAATGATTCTCTAAATTCATGGTATATGGGCTCCCTCCAGTGGCTAATTTAGCATCCACAAATCTCTTACAATGGCTATTTTGTACTATTAAGCTTATTTAAGCAATATCAGCCATGGTTTTAGAATCTCTAAGTTTAAATCTTACAAGGAAAAATAAGTATCAGGTGAGCATATAGCCATAAACTGGTCATCTATTTTTTCATTTAACAAGAAATGGTAGAGCTTAAAATATGTGGCAGGCACCATGCCAACCTCTGGAGGTTCAGGATATGAGGCAACTTCTTTCTAGGAGCTCAATTTGAAGGGAGGACACAGATGTTTATAAATAATGACAAGCACCACCCATCAAAAACACAGTGAGGAGAGCACAGTAATGGCGGCATGCACCAGTGGAGAGACCCCAGAGAGCAAGTGAATAATCCTAGGCAGGTAGACCAGGGAAGACTTCTCAAGGGATCATAAAATAAAAATATGTGGTTTGAAAGAAGGGACATTCCAAGAAAAGAGAATATGTTCAAAGAGAGAGCATGTTCAAAGGCCTAGATTCATAAAATAGTTGAGCATATATGGAAAATTAAATATTTCTATTTCACCGATTAGAGTCTACTTGGGTAACTAGTAAGAGCGAAGGGTGTTCAGGAAGATAGGAATCAAACTATGGAGGACACAAGATCCCTACCTTCCTATCTGGAAGATACCATCTTGGTACGGATAAGCCACTAAAATATTTTTTAAAAGGAAGTGACATGGATAGATTTACATGTGGGTAAAGTGTGTGGTATATAGGGCAGACAAGCAAGGATTGAAACCAAGTTCAGAGGATTCTGCTGAGTAATTTTTAGGGAAAAAATAAATGAAAAGCAGGAAATGAATGCCAGAGACTGCAAAATGGAAATAAGTAAATAGAGTCAAGAGATATTAAGATCTTAGATGTAGGGCAGAGAAAAGAAAATGTGTCTATGATGGTCCTAGAAGTCAGGTTTACATTAAATTCAAACTAGTGCCTAATTTGTGATTTTTTAACTTTTTTTTATTGTTTGTTTATTTTTGAGAGAGAGAAGAGAGAGACAGAGACAGAGACAGAGACAGAGACAGAAAGTGAGTAGGGGAGAGGCAGAGAGAGAGGGAGACACAGAATCTGAAGCAGGCTCCAGGCTCAGAGCTGTCAGCCCAAAGTCGAGGCGGGGCTCAAACCCACAAACCGTGAGATCATGAGCTGAGTTGAGGTTGGATGCTTAACCAACTGATCTACCCAGGCTCCAGTAATTTGTAATTTTTTTTAATTTAAAATAAAGTCATTGGAACTTTGTTTAATGTCATCAATAACAATTAAATTTAATGAGGAGAATAGTTATATAAACAAGATTAAAAGTAAATTTAGGGCATGGTTAAGAGATTCCTTGCTCAACATTGGGAATCAGTGACGTTACTGAGATACCTTTGCTCCTATGTCAATAAAAAAATTTGTGACATTATTGTCTATTGGAAAGACGGTTAATGGAAACTGGGTAAAGAAAAGCTTAGGGAACCTGAAATTCCAGCACCTGAACAGTTTAACATGTTAAGTTTGAATGGGCAATAGATGACCTTTGGGAAGCACTGATGTTTTGGAGATATGTCATTCATAAGCTGTCCCCAAGCTCCATAATTTGAGAGTTCCCAACAGTATAGACACTAGTTCCCAAAGTAGAATAAAAAAAGTCTACTTTTCCCAGCCTTCCCTGATACTAAGACACATACAAGTGAGTTGGGTTCCACAATCAAGTATACCCAAGGGAATAATTTTGAGGTGAGTCATCTGGAGGGAATGAGGAAGGGTTTGGGGTACCCCCCCCCCCTTTTTTCATGATGTACTTTATGAACAGGTATCATGTTCCAGGAGCAAACAACTATGAAAGCAACTTCCTGTTGAGGAGCTCCCTGATTATGGTAGACAGTGTGTGGTTTTAGAGCCAGCAATTGGGTAGTAGTTTTGTGATACAGTGATACATGATTATGATAGAGGCAGCAGCTCCTGTCTGGGGGTGATGAGAGCTGGCAATTTAGCAACAGGATATAGGAAAATGCTCTTGGCCCGCCAGAGTCTGTTTCTCTTTTTCTCCAATGTGTTCTTAAAAAATTTCTGCCTAAACTAGACAGAGGTGAGACTGTTGTCTGCAATTAAGAGTCCTGGCCAGTGCACAAACTGCTAGTAGAAGTCATTGAAGGCAGCAGCTCCTTAAGGAAAAAAAAGACATTGGGATTAGTTTTCTGACGGCTATGTTTACAGGCAGTGAGGACAGAACACTGGTAAATCCATGAAATGTCATAAAACAGTTACTGCAGTTATCAACCAATGACACATGAAATGCAGAGGCTACTGAAGGCCGGACTTTGGCTGATTGGGCAGAGGCTTCAATAGGCTTGCCACTTTGGGCTTTGCTACTTTAGAGGTTTTTAAATACCTAAACAAGAATCCTTAGATCAGTGACTACAGTGGTGGCTCTCTTGAGACTGCCTGCCACCTGGCTATTTCAGACTGCTCATACTACTAAAAATAGACAAAAGGTGATTAATTAATACATTACCTGGGTGATTGATCTTGACTATCAAGTGAAAACGGAGTACTTTATAACATTTAGGAAAAAATATATGGAACTCAGGAGATCCATTGTGACTCTTTTGTGCACTGATGGCCTTATGATTAGTTGCAGAAGTCAAGACTGGAGCAGCTATTTTTATTTTCTTGCCTCCTTTATCGTGTCATATTTATTGACATATGTTAGTTAATTCTCCTTCTGCCTCCCCTCCTCTTACTATTTTATGTAGGGTGTGCTGTCTGTGGCTAACTTGATAACTTATTTCCTAGATTTCAGAATATGAAGATGGGATTGTGGACTGAGCAAGAGGAGAGGGGAACATCAGGCAGAGATTCCCCGTTGAGAATTATGTGAGCACAAGTTCATCAAGATGAATTCATGTGACCATCATGTTAATTTAATTCGGTCTGAGAGTTGAATCTTATCATTATGTGTATAGCACAGGAGCAAGCTAAATCCTAATCCATATCCAACATGAGTTTATTTGTTGTTGTTGTTGTTATTGCTAGTTTTAAATAAACTATACTATCTAGCTTTTGTCTTTATAGTAACCAAAAACTTATTCCTCATTTTTTACCTCCTAAAAGGTTCTTTTTATAAACACAGATGACTAAATTATAAGCACTGGGGTTGTATTTTTATTCATTCAAATGTTAGACTATGAAGTATGCAAATCAAAGTGTACAACTTTCCATTCTTCTATGCACTTAAGTATTATTTTTGAGGCCAATTATTTTAAAACAACAACAACAAAAAGGAACAATGTGCACTAAAGAGATAAAATTACATTTCAGTGATGTTCAATATCACAAAAAATTTCATTATCATTGAACAGCAAAGACACCTGGGCATATATTAACTAACAACCCCCTTCCCCACCGCCGAAATCCAGCATAATGGCAGTACTCTACTCTAAAATAGCTCATTCTAATGGAATTTTCCTAATATAGACATCTGAATGTGATTTCTGGAGCATTTCATTTTCATTGCTATTGGAAGACAAACGTCGTACATAAACACATAAGAAAATGTTGTTCATGCATAAACTACTTTCAGATTATCTTTCTGTATAGTTCAGTATTGTTTCATATTATTTATATTTGTAGTTTGCTGCAGTTTGGTTATTTGAGAAGGTCTAAGATATATACTAACTTCCCATTTACCAGAATTTATAAATGCAATATTTCCAGTCATAGTGCACATATCAAGATGTTTTAGCTCCAAGTAACATAAATCAACTAAAGATTACAAAAACAATAGATTATTTTCTCAAATAACAGGAGGACTGATGTTGGCTGTTTCCTGGACTAATTGATGTAGTAGCTCAATTATGACCAGTTTCCTCTGATCTTGTAGGCATTTCCTATAAGACAGCAAGGGCTGCCGTAGCTATAAGCATCACATACACAGAAGATAATGCTCAAAGAGAAGGAAGAAAGAAGGTTTCCTCTTGGACATCTTCAATTTTACCGGACATAAAAATGTTTCTGAGAACCTTTCAAAAGACTTCCCCTCTGGTCTCACTGACTAGAACTAGGTCATATACCTAGAATTCCATCACAGGCAATTAGAAATGGGGTTATGATGCTCAGATTATGAATCATCCCCCAGGGCAGTGATTCTCATTAGGAGAAGGGGGAGGGGTTGCTCCCCAGGAAACATTAGGCACTGCCTGGAGACATTGCTAGTTATCACAACTTGAAGGGGGTTGTTACTAGAATCTAGTAAGGAGAGGGCAACAATGTGATTATGCATCCTAAAATAAAAGATGGAACAAAGGAATAGCTCCCTCCCCCGCAAATACTATCTGGCCCAAAATATCAATAGTGCCAAGGTTGAGAAAGCCTGTCCTAGGACTTTGTTCACCCTCTCTGGATAGAATGTCTTTTGATAAATGAACAAAATCAAGATTCTGTTAGCAAAAACCCAAAGGGGAAAAGACTATAAGATCAGCGGTTCTCAAACCACAGAAAATATCGGAGGCGGGGGAGAAAAGGAAACCATCAGAGGGCTTACCTAGAGGGCTAATTAAACAAAGATTGCTGGACCCCATTCTCAGGTGTTATGATTCAGTATCTCTGGGGTGGAGGCTCAAAAATTTGCATTTCTAACAAGTTTTAAGGAGATGCTTGTGCTGTTGGCTCACACAATACATGTTTGGGATCCGATGTATTCAATCATGCCCCAGGGGATTGTGGATAGATTGTGACATTGGACAACTAATGTAACCGCTGTCGGCTTCTACTTTCTCACTGGGAAAATAAGCAATATACTAGAGTTACACCGTTTTATATTTGGTGAACCTTGACCCCTCTGTGACCAAATTTCTCATCAAAATGACACCCCTATGGTATTAATACTGCCTAACAGAAAATCAGAAAAGTTGTTTGTTTAAGATATAGTACAATTTGAACCATATTAAAGAACAAACAGATCAGTTGAGTTTCTTCTAAGCAGAAGACCAAATCAGCTAACCTCTATGGCAGGTGATGTAGTTTAAGTTGAATGGTCGGACAGCTGGTAAGGCACATGATCTCAACACTTTTGTGAGAAATAGCGCTTGAAAAACAGTAAGATCCTGAACAGGCTATTTACAAAGCAAGAAATAAAAATTGCTAATGATAAAATGATAAAATGTTCAATCTAACTAACAAAGACATGCCAATTAGCATAACCTATGTATTGAAAAAGATAGAAGAAAACAAAGAAATCAATGAACGCTGGTGAAGGGGGGCGGGAACTACAGCCACACTGGGCACGCTTGGGCAAATTTTGCTCTAGAAGGATGACAGAATCAAATAAGAAAGAGATATCAAATTATGGAAAAAATCAAACAGGTAACAAAGTGTAATTTTACTAGATCTATGTAAGAGTAATAACCAGCTTCAAAACAAGAGAAGAACATTACAGCTATTTCATCATGATGCTGTTGATGATGACGACGATGATGATGATATACTTTTATTTATTCACACACTAAAAAGGAAGCGATATTAGAAAAATATTCAATTTAGTATAATAGGGAAGTGGGTAATATCTATACTTTATAAATGCTCATGTGGGTATGAAGAAAAAATAACAAAACAATTGATGACAAAATAGTAAGAAGTGATGAGTCACATAAGATGAACTATAATGTGGAACGAAGCCAAGAAGGTAAATTGAAAAAATAAAAATAGTGGTATTAGGGTGGCATCATGGTGGCTGATACACACATGTACACACACACACACACACACACACGTACATATGCACACATATACATGCATATATACATGCACACATACACATATGCACACATATACACACATACGTACATATGCACACATATACATGCATATATACGTGCGCACATACACATATGCACACACATACACATATGTACATATGCCCACACATACATACATATGGACGCATGTACATACATGTGTACACACATAAACACATGTAAAGAGAAAAATAGTTCATTCATTCAGTAGGTAAGCCTGGCAAAAAGTCTGACTAACTTTGCCCTTGGATTTGGACAAAGGCTGTTGATTACTAAACCATCTATTCCTGGTGCTTTTTATGGATATCGTCATCGTCTAATTTAGGGCATATAACAGCCCTTTAAGGAAATGAGTGTTAACTCCATTTTACAGATGAAGACACAAAAGTTCAGGGAGATGAAGTGACCAGACTAGTGCTGCCTGTTATCAAGGTCTCTTTCTACTACTCTTTCTGCTGTAATTCTGGTGTTGCCCTTGGATGGTGATGATAAACCTCATAGCATTAATGACTAACATTTATTGAGTAGCAAGTGCTGTGCTAAGCAAATTGCCTGTGTTATCCCATTTAATTCTCAAGATAATCCTGTTATCTATTCCCATTTATAGATGATAAAATTAAGAGGCTATGTTCAAGGTCATAGAATTCTTAAAGCCAGGTCTGCATGATTCCAAAGCTTACACGTAAACATTTAAACATTTTTCTCATATTTTCTTCTTTAAAAAAGTTATTTTTTTATTTGAAATTTTTTTTAATAAAAGGAAAACAAGGGGAGGGGAGTCCAAAGGGAGACACAAATTTAGGATGGTCACCTAATTAGTTTCAAAGAGGCATTGGTTACTTTATTAGGGATTAAGGAAGATGGGGAGGCCCTACCTGTCTTCATTTAGCTCCAAATTTCTACCCTCATCTCCCAACTCTAAATTCTGGTTTAAAATGGAATATTCATCATCAAATTTACTAATGATTTTAGTCCCTAAAGTTTGAAAGAGTGTGGAAAGCAGGAATTAAAATGGATTTAGAAACTGTATCTCTCCAACAGTACACTAAAGAGGTAAAAACATATTCGTTACGTAATTTTGTACTAATGGTGGAGGCAAGATACCAATGCCTGGTCAAAATATTTGCAGAAGATATATGATCTATTTGCATTTAAAACGTTATTCTATTCATTCCAAGTTAGCGAAAACATTCAAAGATACGCGTTTTTGTAGAGGCTTCAATGACTCATAGAGGCCTCCAACTATGGATCAGTCAACACGAAATAGCTTAATATTTGGTGGGAACAGATCAAGTTCTCTGACTTTATGTTCTATTCCTCCCCTCTTTTTATAGAATAAGGTTGTCTTCAATGAAAAAATTTAAAAAGGGCAAAAAGAAACAGAAAATGGAGTTTGGGAGTAGCACTTAATGAAGCTTTTCCAATAACCAATGAACAGAATGATATCAGTGAAGTTATTTTTCCTTGATTGTTTGTATCTATCTTTAACATTTTGCTTTATTTTCTAGGAAGCAAGGCAAAGGTGTCTGAAAGAAAATGGAAGTTTTGAAATATTTGTGATACAGTTGTTCCATAGGAACATCTAGCTACTTTATTTTTATATAATGATAATGGTCTTTGTCCTTTAGCCTCAGCAACACAAGCCTGTTTCTTCAGTCTTTGCGATCACCACTCGGATGTCACCATTGGCCCAAAGGAAAGATAACTCAGTTTCTGTCATGGTGACTTTAAGTAAAAAGCATTTACAGTGCGAGGCCTGCAACCCCACACCTATAAAATGATTGCACCTGTCACCCACGACATGCGGTCTTGAGACCATAAGATAAACCAAACCACCCAGTCATCTTTCTAAAAAGGGATGACCCATTTTAATAGCTAGTAATATGCATAAGCTTTTTAGCCTGAGGGCAGAAACTGATCATTAGAAGGATTTGGGGAGGCATTTCCTCCTATTTCAAACACGGCATCACAGAATTAGATGTGTATGTGAGGAGGCTCACTTCAAATAAGAACCACTGCCAAGGGCAAAATACAATATGTGATGTAACGATTCAGTCATTTAAAATAGGACCCAGGCTCTATTGTGTCACATTCACACGTGTGCTCTATTTTAAAAAGATTCTCAGAGTCTGCAAGCCTGGCTTAACAGCACCATCTGAGACAGGCAAAAGGCCAAGTGTCTAAGCAAGCATTCTATGAGAATCAAAATTGATGGCTGTCACAGAACTTTATAGGTTGATGGAATTGTACCGTATTTTGATTGTGACGGTTGTTACCTTGGTGTAAACATTTGTCAAAATTCACTGACCCATACATTTAAAATGGGTGCTTTTCATTGTATGGAAATTATACCTCAATAAAGTTGATTTAAAAAAATGACAGCTGTCCGTGTTGACCGTGAACACATGCCCCTGTGGCAACAGCAATAGACACCATGAGGTTAGTTCTGGGTGCAAACCAATAAAGATTAAATATAGCATTTCAGACTGTGCAGGCAGGAGCAGAAGGGCTTCCTTGCGAGAAACTGGAGACGATAATTAAAGACCAGTATGAGACCCTCGAATTTGTTCTTTCCTTTACCAGACTAATCATGGAGCGTGTCAGAATGCTCAGTGGATTTCCAAAGGTTTGTACCCTTGGATAGGCACACAAACTCATTAAAACTGGTAAGGCTCAAGGTCAGTGTGCACATTAACTATGAACAGTGTTATCTTATTCTTGTTGCGAGAAAATATACTGCAGCATCCTTCCCTGGGATTCTTTAAAATATATCTAAGAAATATAATTATGAAGACTAATTTCCTAAATATGTAATAGTGTCCATACCGAGAGGCAACACACAGTTCTAGAACCAACCTTTGATTATGTGACCTTGGCAAAATCGTATCTTTCTGAATTTTTTCCCTTTTTTTTTTTTTGGGCCTCTGTAAAATGAAAGCGCTAGACCAAAGCTCTATGCCCTAGAACAGCATAAATCATACTTATCTCATGGATTAGAAGCTCTATTTTTACTAACCAGAGATTCTCTCTTTTTGTTATCACCTAATACTTTTGATATGCTACATGTGGAGAAAGGGGATGGTGCTGATGAGAGAATGAGGACATTTTCTTTAGTTATCTCATTGAGATACTCTGAGTATACTAATTTCTTTTCAGCAGATTGGACTTGATATGAGGAATGTCCTAGAAGTTGAAAGGCAAATATTAGAAAGAAAAAGAATATTATTGACAAGGGAAAAATAAAAAAGAAATGAAGCTATGATTCATCTCACTGATACTTAAGAAAAGATCTATAATAGATTAAAAAATTTTACATTGGCAGTAGTTGAATTCATCTTTGTAGAAACAACCATATGCTTTAAAAATTATGACATTATAGAGTTTTGGGTTTATAAGGGAACATAAATGGGTCACCATTACCAGTTTCCCCACTCAGAGTCTGACGGTAGTCAGTGTTTTAACATTAAAAACAACAACAACAACTACACCTGTCTCGGTTATTTTACTTGTAAAGGAAAAGGCACAAAAACAACTTTGCACAGCTGTCACTTTGCATGTTCAAGGCAAGCTGTGATTAATATTTTAGAGATAAATGTTCAGAGATAGTAGCAGGGGCTTTCTCTTATCACATAAAGGCTAAATTTTATCAGAGGTTGAATTTATTCATCAACTTTAACTTGTTAGCAGCAGGCAACCTTTCTCCATTTCAAACCCGGGCACATTTTTCAACCCAAGAAGCACGAATAGTATAACAGCTTTTCCCAGGGAAATCTAAACCCCTCGGTTTGGAGAATAAAAAATAAAGCAAGGAAAACAAATGACAGAGGTATAGAGCATCAGAAAAATTACCTAAAACTTGGTCATACAGCGCAAAGGCGGTGGCCCATCACTCAAATGTCATTTGGCAACAATGGCCACTTAAGGATTATCTACGGTTCAGGGCTGAACTATTGTTGACTGTTGAGTACAGGTCTCAAACTTAGTTAAGTCACTTCTTTACTTGTTAATGTAATTATTTTTTCTGACAGAGGTAATTTTTTTTCCTGAAATAAATCCAAACTTAGGCCCTTTGAACACTTATCATTTTTTTTAACCAAACTCAGCCATCTTAACCTAGTATTTATTTGTTATATGGTCCACCCATACTTAATTTTCCAAATGCTTCCTGGATTGGTCATAACAACTTTCTTTTGTCTGATTGACAACTGAAATGAAATAAGAGATCCTACATGTTCACTTTATATTTGCCTGCCAGTCTTGATTTTGCTTTTTGCAAATTCTGTTTTAACGAGAGATCAAGATGCTAAATGAAAACTGTTAATTGCTGGTTTCTTTTTTTTTTTTAAAGAAAAGGTTAAAATAAAAGGGCTGAGCCATGTAACTAGAAGTGTTGTGAATCATGGATAGTAGGGAGAAAAACCTACAAGGAAATATCTTAAAAGTGGTCCAAGCCCTGTAAACAGGACACAGCACTCTATGTGCAGTTCCCTTTACTTGGAAAGAACCTTGTCAAATTATTCTGCCAAATTATTTCTTTAGCCAGGTTGTCAGTTTTCCCCAAGAACAGTTATTTCCTTCAAATCATTTGACTTATTCTTTTTTAAAGCAGCTCCTGCATTATAATTGCTCCGTTTAAATGTCATTACAGACTCGTCAGCTTCATGTCCACTTCACGTCCCAAATAAATGATCACCTCGGGGACCGTCCTGGGCTTTGCCACCCACCTGTGACCTGAAGAACACAGATTGTAGACTTTCCACTGTGGATCTGGTTCTTGCCTCTGTTTCCTTCCCTTACTTATGATTTCGTATCTGACCTTGCCTTCACCCAACATGCTCTGTGGTGTCACTGGGCTCTGTGCCCACAGCCATGGGCTAGCCGCTCTTTGCTCATGCCTCGCTGTGGCTTCTAAACCACAGGTTTGGCCAGAGACTCAGGCTGTTTAAAAGTCATCCCCAGGTGTTTGGCTTCTAGATGCTATTATTGTTCTTGCATCCTGGGTCCGTGTCTGTCTGCCACACTACTTTGTCCCCCAGCTGCCACTGGTATGAACAGCTGAGAGAACTCGAGTGATCACGGAGGACACACCCCAAGTTCCTGCATTCACTGTCTTCAGTCTTCAGCCTCTGCACCCTTCAAAGCCCAATGACAGGTGACCCTCCATTCTGTATTAATTCTAGGGCTCTTCCCTGCCCCGTTCCCCACTGCTTGAGAGCTAACAACATGTTCACGCTCTTTAAAATGCAGCTGTACGTATTGCTACCCGGGATCCATGTTGACACCAATTCCCAGGGCTGCGACCACAGCCCCCTTGTACCAGACCATTTGAAAATACATTTTTCTACCCGCTCTTCAAGAATGTCTATTAAAACTCACACCTTCTCCATAGGCAACCCAATGGTCTCTTAATCTTAGTTGTTTTCATTAGCTATATAATAAAGTTCAGTTTAGTGGAATTTGAATACACATTAAATATACTATTTAAATGTTAAACATGTAAATGTTGAAATTTAAATGTATATATCATAAAATATATATTTTAAAAAATAATTTACTTTTTTTTTTATTTTTGCAAGAGAGAGAGAGAGAGAGAGAGAGAGAGAGAGGAAGAGAGACAAAGGGAAACAGAGAGAGAATCCTAAACAGGCTCCATGCTCAGGGAAGAGCCTGACATGGGCTCGATCCCATGATACTATGATCATGACCTGAACAGAAATCGAGAGACACATAACCGACTGAGCCACCCAAGCACCATATATATATATGTATATATATATATACACACACACACACACACACACACACACACATATGTGTGTATATATAAAGTATATGTTAAAATATATAAGTACATTTATAAATATATAACAAATATATATATATTTACATATTAGATATTTAAATATATAATATGTAAATATATATTTGCAGTAAGATAAAAAATAGCATAGTTGTATTCTGCCACTTAGAGACAAATAATGTTAACATTATTGTGTATAGCTTAATGCTTTTACCTGTATACTACATAAATATATACTTTTATTATGAAAGTGGCATTTTATTACCCCTTGAAATCTTTGTTTCTACAGGAAAATCCATTTTAATGTCAATATGTATACCTTTAAGTAGCTAAACTATATTTCATTGTATAGATGATCAGTGTTTATATGAATGATTCCTTATGGTTGGAATTTAGGTGGTTTCCATTTTTTCCCACTATTCTAAACAGCACCGCAGTGGACATTTTGGTCACGAACGTGCATTGGTCAGGCTAGGAAAATTCCTACCCATGGAATCAGTTCAGGGGAACACACACTCTGAGATTCTTTGATACACATGACCCCGCACAAAGCTGTTCCAATTATTCTTCCAGAAGCACGCCCTCATTCTCTCACCAACATGCAGTACTATCAATCTTTTATAATGTTTGACAATAAGATATAAGAAAAGACTATTATCCTCAGTAACAGAAAATGCTGCTGCAGGCTATACACATTACTGCGGACTGGAGCTTAAGCTCTGGGATCGGAATGCCAATAGTACCTAAGCAGAGGATGAGGGAGGCCAACAGGGTGTGTCAATGAACTTGCCTGCTAGAAGCAACAGGCCCAGAGAGACCTTGTCTTTTCTTTTTTTTTTTTTTTTTAACAAAAGAAATTTTGTTAATGCTTATTTATTTGTGAGAAGAGAGAGAGAAAGAGAAAGAGAGAGTGCAAGCAGGGGAGGGGCAGAGAGAGAGAGGGAGACACAGACTCTGAGGCAGGCTCCAGGCTCCGAGCAGTCAGCACAGAACCCAACACAGGGCTCGAACCCACGGACCGCGAGATCATGACCTGAACTGAAGTCAGACACTTAACTAATTGAGCCACCCAGGCACCCCCACCCCCCAGGGTGACCTTTTCTGATGGAAGGATAAGCAAACTATGGAAATAAAAACCACAAGGGGTCTGTGAAAGGGTGAAACACTTAAGGAACAGAGACCATTTATACTGAAGATGAGGAGGAAAAAATATGTTTAAAACTGGTAGTGGGGCACCTGGGTGGCTCAGTCAGTTGAGTGTCCGACTTCGACTCAGGTCATGATCTCCCGGTCCGTGAGTTGGAGCCCCGCGTCGGGCTCTGTGCTGACAGCTCAGAGCCTGGAGCCTGCTTCGGATTCTGTCTCCCTCTCTTTGCCCCTCCCCCCCTCATGCTCTCTCTTTCTCTCTCTCTGTCAAAAATAAACGTTAAAGGGGCGCCTGGGTGGCGCAGTCGGTTAAGCGTCGGACTTCAGCCAGGTCACGATCTCGCAGTCCGTGAGTTCGAGCCCCGAGTCGGGCTCTGGGCTGATGGCTCAGAGCCTGGAGCCTGTTTCCGATTCTGTGCCTCCGTCTCTCTCTGCCCCTCCCCCGTTCATGCTCTGTCTCTCTCTGTCCCAAAAATAAATAAACGTTGAAAAAAAAATTAAAAAAAAAATAAATAAATAAACGTTAAAAAATTAAAAAAAATAAAACTGGTAGAAAGAGGGTGAAGGTTATTTGTTTACTTTCTTAATATATTTTACAAAAACTAGGACTCATGGACACGGGAAAAGAAGGATGAAACCTTCTTTTGAAGGTTTTGAAACCTTTTGAAAATTAGATGGGTGAATTAAGAAAAACCGTAAGGAAAAGAAAAATGTAACACCAGGATGCAAAACTGCATTTGACACAGGAAAGAGTCAGAATGATACTACCTGAGAAAGATACTTTTTCTGAGAATGGTGTTATGCTCTGTGTCATTTGTTTATTTTACTGAACAATTCTAGGCACCTACTGTGCATATCAACATTTGAGGATAAATGCCAAGGACCCCAGTTGGTAAAGAATTCACCAGCCAAGTGGGGAGACCGACTGGAAATATTGTATAGACTGAATTTGCAAACTGAGGCTTGGCACAGTGCTGTAGGAACAGAATGAAGGAAGAGTTAACTACCCACAAAGTGAGGAAGGTCTTCACACAGGATATAACCTGTAAATCAGGGCTTGCAGAATTTAGCAGATTTGGCCAGACTACAGAGGGACAGGCGAATTCCAGGGAAAGGAAAAAGCATGGGCAAAGTTCTGAAAACCGTGTTCATCTAGACTCAATCACCCTTAGCATACTGGTTATAAACAGTATGACGGATTGGTTTAGCTCCTTAAAAAACCTTTGCCTGAGAAACATGCAAATTATGAGCATGCACACCCTTGTGTCAATGTTATGACAATTGCAGCTGTTAAAAAAGGTTGTGTGACTACAGAATGGGGGAGTTATTTATAGCCATGGCCTAGCTCTATTTAGCATAGTAAAAAATCACAAGTTTTTTTTAGCTTACGAAAAGGTTACAGAAAACTCAAATTAGTAATTAAAAAAAAAATATGGTAAAACAAACCGGAATACAGTTTCCGATAGATATTTAAATTGCTCTTTCTCTAAAGGTCTCAGTGTCTAAACAAAGAGTTAATCGCTCATTGATAGCTCAAGTGTTGAAAACACAGATGTTCCATTTCTTTAAATAACTCCTCTTTCTACAGAATGGCCATGTCCTGTGAGATGTAAGTTTGTCGGAATATAATAAGTGCTGCATATGGAAGCAATCACATTCTATTTTGGAACCACTTGACAAAACTCTGTCACTGCATAAAATACAACCACCCCTCCCCCTCATTTTTTTTAATTTATGCAGCATGTATTCAGTTTAACAACACAAAATAACTCTGATATTCTGAGAATTTGGCGACATTGCATTTTCCATGATGTCAGGTGGAAACGAAAAAGGACCAAACATTACTGATAGTAACATTAGAAAGGCTTGTCCTCTTGGCTTATGTGCAGATGGGAATCATTATTGGTAACAAAATCTTTGTAACAATCATTGTATCTCTAAATATAGCTAGCTAAACATTGAGCTCCACAGTCAAGTTTGGAAAGAGAGAAGGTTCATAGATGGGCATTACAAATTCTACTTCATCCTTAGAATCTCCAGGTCCAGGTCGAGAATCCCAATTCGAGGTCTGAATTAAATGCTCCAAAGTCATTATCCCATTTCCCATGGATAAGTGGGCAGGAATGGCCGAGGTGTGGTAGTTATTTTCGGGGAGAAAGAACACTGGACATGGTGTAGGAAGACAAATTCCAGACATCTAATTCTGAGAACGCTTTCCAAAAATTACTTACATTTAATGGGTTTCAGTTCTCTTGAATGAAAAATGGGACTACTAATGGGGATTATATCAGGCAAAAGAGAAGTGGGAATATATATGAGGCAACTCTTACAATGTCTTGCAAGCCTATCTCTATGAACAATGTATCATTATTATTATATAGGATAAGAATTTATAACAAATTGCTTGTGTGACTGTGACAATGAACAGGCAACTAAAGGTGGCTGGAGAAAAAGTATACACTGCTTTTCACAAACCATTTAGCTAACTGCTGCATTTCAAAGTGTATAGACTTAACTAGCTCATATTTAACACACATGGCCAAACATTCAAACACACACACACACACACACACACACACACACACACACGCACGCACAAATTACCACTTGTCTTTCTTTTTCCTAAACTATTACTGTAACTACTTCAGGCCACTGATAGGATTACTCTGCCATCCAATAGCTATGTGCTTTAGGGCTTCATTCAGCCATTTAGTTCATTGTTTTTGGAAATGATAACACTTGCCAGGCATTATATCTGTTCCACATGTTTAGTATGCAGGTTCCATATGTTCTGTGTAGTTTCCAGATCCCTGAAATAGGGAAGAGGCAGTTGCTTATTAAAAGCTGCTCTAGTGATAATCTTGAAATTTCTCAGCTCAACAAACAAACTTTTAAAATGTCAAAATGCAAGAAAGCTTTGGCACTTACTGTAAACTCTTTTAAATATTGTCTCTTCTGCTTGCTTCTAAAAATAGAAATAGTAAAAAATGGAATTTACTGTTGTCAGGAAATTATTAAAATTTTCACTGAAAAATGATATAACTGCTCCACTGAAATGAGTTAAAAGTCTTTGAAAGTCTAACCAGACATCCAGAAACACAAGTAATCATTGCATCTCACGTATAATGATGTTCACGTGTGAATGAACAGGTATGATTGATAGGTCACAATATGAATGTGGAAACGTGGGATATGATGTGGGCCAGGGAGGGGGATTAGACAAAGTTTTTATTGGAGGAAGCAAGAGAGAATGTAAAGAACACTACCTAAATTCTCTGAAAATAAAATGATGGCATTTGAGGAATGAAATAAATGACTCATATTTTCAAAATACAGAGTTGATAGGCTTTAAAATTAAATTTAGTTGCACACTTTTGTAATATTTGATGACGACGTATTCACATATGTTCATATGAAGTATAAAAGAAACATAATGCTCTTTAACTCATATTTTAAAAACTCCACGATATTCTCTAAAATTCCTAAGAATGAAATGTATATGTGTTTGCACATGTGCTGTGTGTTAGGGGAGGATGCTGATGGGAAAGGGGTATCTGTGTGTTTTCAAAATGATATAGTTTAACAATCTCTTATAAAGAATGTTGGAGCTTCTAAAACTCAAAATGAATTGGTAAAAGCTAATGACTTCTAAAACTGCAAATACTTGTGGTATTATAAAATGCAGAATTAATTGGTATTTTTAAATAA
Organism: Prionailurus bengalensis; assembly: GCF_016509475.1. NCBI lineage: Eukaryota > Metazoa > Chordata > Mammalia > Carnivora > Felidae > Prionailurus > Prionailurus bengalensis. Next base: position 139,513,512 of record NC_057350.1, read on the forward strand.
ATGGATTTTATGATACCTCATTAACTCTCATTTTTATATTTAATTCATGTTGTAAGAAAGATTAGTAAAGCTTATTGTTAAGATACTAAAAAAAGTGTATATATATATATACACACACACACACACACACACACACACACACACACACACACACATATATACATATATGAGCTTTGTAGACTGCTGGTTTCATGGGACAATATGCCCACTGTGCTAAGGCCATGCTGGCAGGAGGCTGGAGACCCGAGTTCGTGTTCTTCCTTTGCCATCCTTGAAATACGTGATCTGAGCAACTTACATAAGTTCTTAAGGTTCTGCATTTGTAAGATGGCCATCTCACTAACATTCACTTCATAAAGTTATTTGACAATCACAAGATCTAAGATGATACTCGAACTCATTCAACATGACACGTTGGAAACACTGAACATATTTTAACATTCTTATTGAAAATTAAGAGTCACATTGCAGACGTTGTACAATTTTTTTAAACATTTTAACTGAGTTCTATTTTTTTCAGCTTTAGTGAGATATAATTGACACATAACATTGTGTACGTTTAAGTAAGGTTTATAAAGTGATGATTTCATCAAACTTATACTGTGAAATGATAACAACAAAAGGGTTAGTTAACATACCCATCACCTCACATAATTACTTCGTATGTGTGATAAGAACATTTAAGATCTATTTTCTTAGTATTGTACAACGTGTATTACCATTAAAGGCCATTAAATAATTTCTCTAACTATTTACCAACAAGTTATTTTATTACAACTGGAGAGCTATGAAGGATTTACCATGTGTTTATAAGTAGGTATTTATCATACCTGGAAGTCATTCCAAGGTTTAGAGAGAATTATATTTATAAGATGGATTTAAAAAAAAAAAACTTGTATCATGGTGACTTTAGTTAAGTTTCTCAGTGGTCATAAATGATAGTAAAATGGACATTTATCAATATGTCAAACTAAAAATAAACCGGAGAATGATTTAGGACATTGAAAATGAAATTCATGAGAACCAGAAGTAAAATAAGGTCCTACTTCTGTGTTAAACAATACTCAGACTAAACAAAGTTAACCCAGTTCCTTGCTCCAGGAAATATTTGCTCCTGGAATCTAAGACTGTAAACCAACTAAAAAGCTTATTTATCAAGATTAACAGTTTGCTTATTAAGACTTACTTCAAGATCATTTGCTTTTCACACCAGTTCAAAACAATTATGTCAGTAACTCTGCTCAGTCTCAACCATTTTTCTACCTTTTCTACCAGTGTTAGTCCCTAACACTGGTGAAACTCCTGCCTAATTTCCTATTCTGAGACATTATTAACTTTAAGTGATAGACTCCCTTGCTGCTGTAGGTTTACTAAGCTTGGCTTTACTTCATAAACACATTTTTTTTTCTACTGGACATTTAAACTATTTACTGACAGTAATTTTTTTTATTTTTAAATTTCTATTTTTTTTGAGAGAGATAGAGAGCAAACAGGGGAGGGGGGCAGAGAGAGAGAGAGAGAGAGAGGGAGACAGAATCCCAAGCAGGCTCTGCACTGTCAGCACAGAGACTGATGTGGTCTCAAACTCACGAACCGCAAGATCATGACCTGAGCCAAAATCAAGAGTCAGATGCTTAACTGACTGAGTCACCCAGGAGCCCGAAAAGCAATTTTTAAGACATCTCTTATATTATCCAGAGATATAAGATATGATTATCTTTGACCTTGATGGTAAAAGATAATGTGTTCTTCTCACCCGTGTACAGATAAAACTGAACATGTGTTCAGGAAACTGAAAAACTGTCATGTTTTTATCTAGGACATGTGAGCCACTCAAAGCAATCCAGGGGAATGTTCTCTATTAAATGCAAGTTAGATACATATATCTAATTGTGTATCAGTAGGAAATGGATATCATTAAAACTTTCACCATCCTTCTGGAACTTACACAAGGAGAAAACCCAACCAATTATATTACATTCTACAATATACAGATAATAAATTTGCTAAGCTTGGGCCTCTACAGAAAAGCTGTTAATAAGATAGATCGGCATTCCTATTCTGTTATTTGCCATTTTACTCTTGAACACATCTCTGAAATAGCATTTGGCTCCCTACCAAGAATACAAAGAAAAATCTTAAACTATCTTGGCTTCCACATCTAAGAAATTGAAATAGTACTGACAATCTTACTGTGGTTTGAGAAGATTGGAAATAGAATTGCGATGATGATAAGGAAAGCGTAAATTGTTCACTTTCTGGATTGGGTTCTCACTTCTGTGAACCAGCGGATAATCACTCTGGACTAGGATTCTGGGAAAGGACTCGGAAAGAGTGATTGAACCAAATTGAATCTTCTGCCTGGGGAGGCAATGTTCCTCCAAATGTGAGTAATGTGCTACCTTCTCACCAGGAGAATGACTCCTGATGACACTGGGGGTCAGTGCATGGGGACAGGACTATCGGGGAGAGGAGAATGTGCATGTAGTGCTGCGACATGTTCCTGACTATAGCTGTTACACCTTAACCTACAGAATAAAAGTTTCATAATCAATCTTCCTCCAAAAAACTATTTCCTCAGGTTATGTATCAGCTTTGGCGCAAAATTATGATTAAGGGAAAAATTCGGCACATTCCAACGCCCAAACTTGATGTTCGAAGACCACCTACGTGAATCCCTGAGTTTTGTACTGCTAAGTCATCGAAGAGTAGTTGAGGAATGCCTATTACATTCCAGGGATTATTACTCTCCTTAAAGAGATGGTTTTTAATATTCCTGTACAAAAGGTGGATTTCTACAAACAGGTGCTCATATCAGTTTGTCTATTTTGTTTACCTTTGGGGAGTTTCTACATCAAAACCCTTGTCTCTATTAAACTACACTTTAGTAAATCAAAGGTCTTGTGCCCTTCCTTTTGTTCCTACAAAGGTTATTGTGTTTCTGTCAGTTTAGGATAAAAGTATCACATCCCTGGCTTTTTAAAGAGAGATTAGAGCTCTTACTTGGTGAGGATCAGTAATTCTACCTCCCTTACCACCGACTCCACTCCAAAGGCCATTCTCCCAGGCTTTGATCACAATGCGAACTCATCATAAACCCATACCTCATAATGATCCATCTGTTTAGATTCCCTCATCAGGAGTTGTTAAAATTAGGCAAGGATTTGTTGGTTGGTTATTTTTATTCACAGCCACATTAATGCAAGCCCTAAAGTAATCAGCTCATATTATGTGGCCTTTCATGCAGGGTGCACAGATTTGCAGCTTGTTTGGTTTATCTAGGCTCATGCTTGTGAGGCAGCTGTTAGGCATTTAGTTAATAAAATCCTCTTCCTCCCGGGAACTGGGAACTGTTTTTTGTCCATTCACAAGGAGACACATGTAGCCTAGAGTTAACACTGGAAGCATATTAAATCACCCTTCTTCTCTCCCTCCCTTCCTTCCTCCCTTCTTCTCTCCCTCCCTCCCTCCCTTCTTCTTCTTTGTTTTTGTCCTTCTAAACATTTTTTATTCAATTGAGGAAAATATGTTCAGATTAAAGCAATAAACACTGAAAACTTGTGGTTGTCATCGTAGTTCCAAAAATGCCTATTTCCCATTAAAAGTATAAATTAATATATTTTCTTTTTTTTAATGTTTATTTATTTTTGAGACAGAGAGAGACACAGCATGAACGGGGGAGGGTCAGAGAGAGAGGGAGACACAGAAGCAGAGGCAGGCTCCAGGCTCTGAGCTGTCAGCACAAAGCCAGACACGGGGCTCGGCGGGGCTGGAACTCACGGACCAGGAGATCATGACCTGAGCCAAAATCGGACGCTCAACCGACTGAGCCACCCAGGCGCCCCTATATTTTCTTTAATCCAGATGCAAATATGGTCAATTGTTTTCATCAAACTATATGGTATTCTTAAAATGACAGTGGTTAAATATATCACTTGCATGTAGATGAATTGATCGCTGGTAATGCATACAGCTATCATGAAGATAATCTTCCTTCATTGCTTAGAAGATAGATAATATATTATCAATATCAATCAGTTCTTTTTAAAAATTTATTTATTTAAATTCAAGTTAGTCAACGTATAGTGTAGTATTGGTTTCAGTAGAACCCAGTGATTCATCACCTGCATTTAACACTCAGGGCTCATCCCAACAAGTGCCCTCCTTAATGCTCATCCCCCATTTAGCCCTTCCCCCCCCAACTTTTTCTTTTCTTTTCTTTTTTTATTGAGCTCAGCAATTTTAGTGGATACTTTCTCTAAAGCTAGCCAACTAATTCAACCATGACAAAACTTGTCCACTGTGTTTTTCATTTTAATTTTCTTTAAGAGGGCAGGTTAACATTTCCTATTATATTTTTGAGATAAATCATATTGACCTCAAGTGTCAGTAAGTAAATGATCTTTGGATGCACTTAAACTATTCAGCCTCCAACCCATCTTCTGTTCAGTGCTTCTATGTGACTTTTTTTGGTGATAGTTGGGGGGTGGGAGTCTTATCTGTCTTTTTCAAATGTTGAAGAAATGAAAATACAGGAGATTAAACCTTTCTCATTTGATTGTGTCCCGTCAAAAGATCATATCAATGGAAACTCATTCAAATACCTCATTAAAATTCAGTCCCTAGATGAACAAACTTAATTGGCATGAAGTCAAGATACATAATTATTTAAATTATGAATATTTCTAGAAATAGAAGATAATGATGAAAGGCATTCATTTATGCTGCATCATTTCATTGTGTTGGAAGTTACAATAAAAATAAATACTGTGTATTGCTGCTAAAAAAAGTAGAAAATAAAATCATAAATGTATAGCATCTCTAAAACAAAAAAAGGTTTTATTTAAAAGATCTCGAATGCCCTTTGGTTCATTTGTATTGACGAAGAGGTTCATTATCTGAAAGATGAAGTCTTACTCTTATGAGGAGTTCAGATCAAATCTAACAATATTGTGAAAAATTACCCTGGTGTTTAGCACAGACAGCTTGGGATATTAAAAAACATATATATCTAATCGCAAAAAAAAAAGCCTTCAATAAAAAGTAGTATATGTGCACAGACCACAAATATGGGGAGAAGTTAAGAGACTTGGTTAGTGTGGGTCACCACAACCATATTCAATAAGAAGCCAGAGTGTGAAAATAACCTTAAGAATTCGTAAAAACACAACAAGAAAGAGTTGTGTGTTACTTAACACCCTGTATACTTCTCTGTCATTCCATTTACATGGCATATTTTTCCTATTACCCAGGGACCACGTGTGCTATGCCTTGACAGTGCTGTGGTTATCTGGGAATAAGATAAATACTTTCAGAATCTCAGAAAGGGTTTATAGTTCATTAAAATTCAACACACTATGGAACTGCTGACACTGCCTTTCATTTCCCAAAAGGCACCTTGGGTGGAGGTTATTTTTCTTTTTTAAAGATCGGTATTATTATTGCAGGTATTTGCTAGTTCAAGACAATGCAAATAGAGTTGTAAGCACAAAACACCTAACACCACTGTGTAACTTTGGAACTGCTATCATGCTTCTTTTTAATGTAGGTGTATCTCTTTCATTTCACCTCTTAATGTTCTTGTTTTAACTAGTATTTTTCTGTCATCAGGTAAAATGAATAAGAGTTTCTCTAAATAATGTCTGTACTGATGATTTATATTAGTGGTTAGAGTAAAGCAATTGGTTTATTCAAGAAACCTGAAACTACTCTCCCACCCCCCCCCTACTATAAAAGGAAACATGACAACAAGAAAAACAAAAAGTGGCATATATCCCTATAAACAAATAACAAGTCGGTCAGTTGAATACAGCTTTAAGAAGGCCATAAATGGGAAGTCAAGGACTTGTTTAGAATGTCAAAAGAAAGCAAAGATACTGTTCACAACTGATACCTTCTATGGGACTCTGAGAAAACAGAGGGCTAGCTGGAAAATTTTTGTCCCTGGTGTATGAGTTTCAACATACACATTAAGAGGTTACTCAGAGGGGCGCCTGGGTGGCTTGGTTGGTTAAGCGTCCGACCTCGGCTCAGGTCATGAACTCACTGTCCGTGAGTTCGAGCCCCGTGTTGGGCTCTGTGCTGACAGCTCAGAGCCTGGAGCCTGTTTCAGATTTTGTGTCTCCCTCTCTCTCTGCCCCTCCCCTGTTCATGCTCTGTCTCTCTCTGTCTCAAAAATAAACGTTAAAAAAAAAAGAGGTTACTCAGAAATGAGGTTTCCATGCTGAGACTATCATGGCTATGGCTCTTAATTACATTGGACAATGGCAACTTTAACGTTGAACTGGTACCATTAAATTCTAGCTTAAACCCAAAAAAGATAACCAATAACAACCAGGTACATACTACATTTTGTTTTAATAGATTTTAAAGTTCTTATTTTAATACTGGAAATTATTCTTTCTTGGGACACCTGGGTGGTTCAGTTGGTTAAGTGTTTGACTTCAGCTCAGGTCATGACCTTGCAGTTCATGAGTTTAAGCCCCCCATAGGGCTCTCTTCTGTAAGTACAAAGCCTGCTTCAGATCCTATGTCCCCTTCTCTTTCCCCCACTTGTGCTCTCTCTCTTTCTCTCTCAAAAATGAATAAAGATTTTAAAAAAGAAATTATTCTAATTGTTCATGAATATTGAAGGTATATGTTAGACCACATCAAAGGGTTAATATCTATCAAAAGGTGAAAACTCTAAAGGTTATGTTCTGCTACCTGAAGGTAACAGAACTTGACATTTACAACAAAATAATATAGAAAATCAGAATATTTGGAAAGTAATAAAGATTTCTTGGATAGATATTATCCATTTAAGTAACACATATTGTTGTGTACATATTTTTTGTCTTCAAATCTTATTTTTTACTTTTTTGTTAAGTTCCTCAAGCAGATCTTTCACATTATTTATTTCATTTATGATGTGTTGATACTATACTTGGCTCCTTCTGATGCATATTTTTTAAATTATGCATTTATATTTAAAATATGATCTTTACACAAAAAATTATAGAATTTAGAGAATAAATAAGCATAAAGAACAAAATGACAGAGGTTTCTCTATGCAAACTAACTACTTTAACCGCTGATACTATGCTTGTATATAATCAGCCATATATCTTTGGCATAGACTCTTTCCAGTATGGCATTGATACTGCTTTGTAACTTTATTTTTAATGTGAATTAAAATTAGTCTTTTCAAATATAGTTTAACTTTCTCTACAAAAGCAGCTTCAATTAATTCATACTAATTACTGTAAAGGTCTAGCACAATTTATTTACCCAGTCTCTTATTGTTTGATATTTAGGTGCTGGAAGAAGCCATTATTATTGTTGTTACTATTCTGGTTCATCTATTAAAGAATGTAGCAAGCACAATTGGTGACTTTTTCAGTGGATTTTGTCATTCTAAAATTGTCTTCCTTGATATTTCAGACAATTGTGGGTAGTTTGCCTGAATGAAACAAGTATTTTTATTGCTCAAACGAGAGAATGTATGTGACACATTCATAATTGTCCTTTTGACACTAATGTCAATAGTTATAGTGATCAGCATATCTGATATGAAATGTGAAATAATAACACAGAGGATTACATGCTCTATTGTTTAAAAACAACTATTCATTTCGTTTGACTCTTTTCCTCTCTTCTTCTTCATTCCAATATCATTTTATAATTTTTAAAGTTAAACTGCCAGCTTGAAATGACTTTTTGACAGGGAGATCTTGTGATATTAATCAATGTCTTTATCTTCAGGCTCAGCCTTTGTTATTTATTAGCTCCAAGGTTATTTCAAATGCTTGCCCCAGATCCTAAATCTAAGAGGAAATATTCAAATCCTTCCTCCTCCTATTAAATAAAGACAGCCTTAATTTAAAATCTCTTCACTTGCTATCAGATGGTTTCATAATGCATTAAATAGTATCAGGAACATGGTCTTCTCTAATAACATTTGTTTGAATAGTTGTCCCTCATATCTTGTCTTTGATAGTTTTATTATAAAATCGCCGAGGGATTTAGAGAATGTTGGAGAATAATGCCAGCCTTCAGTCTCCATTCTTTCATTATGCAATATTATTACGGTCAACCATTTATCAGGAACCAATTTTGGCACAAAGAGTTCAAAGACGTAATATACATGTTGCCTGGCATCCAAGAGTCTGCATACACAGACAGTTATAACTATAATGCACTTTGAAAGGTGCAAACCTGGAAGTGACCTTCTAGCAGCTTCTCTTCTATTTCCTAGCCATGTAACGTGGGACAAATTGATTCACCTAAGTCAGTGGTCAAATATGTAAAATTGAAATTATCACTGTATATAACCTATGGATTTGATCAGAGTGTTAAACGGCCTACACACGTAAAGAGTTTAGCATAAATTCTGGCACATAGTAAACACTTAACAAGTATAAATTATATTCATTACTAACACTGCCATCATTTATGAGAGAATGAAATCTACGGCCTTGTGAAATACTGGACCTTATACTGGTCTTATACTGTCTTGATACACCAAAGGCTTTGCAGGGAAGGGAATAACTGTCCTATGACTTTAGGGACAGGTGAGAAGGAGAAAAAAAGCTTTAAAAGAGAGGGTACAGCTGAAATAAAAGCACACAAGGATAAAAGTTCATGACGTGATCATCTGTGAACAATTAAAAATAGGCACTGAGCTGCTACTTAACAAAAAGGGGATGGTTATATAAATTACTGTGAACCTATGGCAGGGGTTGGCAAGTTTCTCTGTAAGAAGTGATATAATAACTATTTTAGTCCTTGAGAGTCAGTTTCTGGCAGAACTTTTCAACTCTGCCATGGTAGTGGGAAAGGAGCCATAGACTATACATAAACAAATGAATGTGGCTATGTTCTAATAAAACTTTATTGACAGGAAATCAAATTTAAATTTCAAATAATTTTAAGGTAATAAAATATTATATTACTGTTATTTTGATATTTTCAACTATTTAAAAGTACAAAACCCATTTTTTATTTTTTGGTGCTTGTGGGCTATGCAAAACAAAAACAAAACATCAGATTTGGGCTGCAGACCATAGTGTCTCAATCTCTTTTCTGTATAATATTATATAGCAATTAAAAATATTGTATTTATTTAGAAGAATAAGTAATAGTATACCAAAGTGTCCCTGCTTAATAATTGTAAATATAGATAAACGTGTGAGAGAAAATGCACCAAAAAGTCAACAATAGCATATTATCAATTTTATAGATTATATTACATTACAGTGATTTTACTTTTTGTTCTTTCCAAATTTTTTAGGCTGAGAATGAATTGGAAAATTAGAAAATACAGTTTTTATGCATTAATATGTACTCAAAGTCGTTAATTAATAAGTGGTCCAATGTGATTTTAGTCTATGTTCATTCAAAATAAAATTCAAATATTCAAAATCAAAATGCAATCTATAACCCGGACAATTTTACTTCTCTTACAATTGCCTTTACAATTTTAATTGGCATAATGTAAAAAAACTGGCTGGTTAAAGGTGAATTTGGAAGCTTATAATTTGTGAAATCTGTGTTAATTTTTAGGATTTCCTTTCCTTTCTAGTTTCACTTTGTGTATATCCACCGTTATTTTGAGAAAGAAAGATGCTATTGCCATTTGCTCATGAGAGATGGTAGGCACGCTGATAAGTGTGAGAACAGAGCAGATACGAGGGAGCAGAACCAGGCTTGTAGGTAAGCAGAAAATCTGAGAGGAAATCATTTTGGTTATTCTACTGTAAAATTCCCAAGACAGAAGAAGAACTTCCTCGGAAAAAGAATCATTAAAGATTAAATATGATACTTACTGAGAAACATAACCAACTTCAGTCACATTCATTCACAAATATTTATTAAATTTCAACTATGAGCTAGACATGAATTTAATCACTGAAGATAATATTGAGATGACGTCATCAGAATTAATGGGGAAACACCCCCTTTAAATAAAAAATGAGACCAGTATTCCCACTACGACAACTTGTACATGAACACCCCAGCTGGTGCAATAACAACAATGACAATAATAACTTCAAAAGCCTAAAGGTTTGCAAAAGAAAAAATACAAGTATCATGGCCTGCTAGTGCACTCTAGAAAACTGTGCGAATCTGTAGATTATTAAAAAGAATAGAAATATTGTAGCTAGATTCATGATCAACCTAAAAATAAATTCTATGACTATATAACAACAGTAAAGACTGGAAAATAAAATTAGAAAAGAAAGATAGCATCACAATGGCCACTTAAGTTATCAAGTACCTATAAATAAAGCTGTAGCAAAAGCAGCCCAGGATCTTTTCACAGAAAACAGTATTGAAAGGCATCAACTAAGACCTAAAAAAACGAAGGGCAACCTATGTCCTCACTAATAATTTCCTGAAAATTTAAATATACACTTAATGCAAGTTTGATCTAAATCTCAAGATGTATTTTATGGCATTTGAGAAGATGATGGCAAAATTGTGTAGAAAAGGACAATGAGTAACACGACAATGCTGAAGATAAGCAAAATGAAAAAAACTTGCCCTATCAGATAACGAGTGCTATTTATCAAGTTACGGGAATTTAGAGAATGTGTATTGGTATTAATATAAAATAGATTAATAGTTGTGGAACAGAATGGAGAGCCCAGAAATACACTTATGTTGATGAGGGCTAAAACAACAACAACAACAAGACTAATAATTCATCTAGGAAAACATTTTTAGTCTCCTAGATAGCACAATACACAAATATAAAATCTCTCTATGTTCCTATATATATTTTCCATGATAAAAAAGTAAACGAAATTAGGCTCTGACAGATAGTCCTTAAACTGCATTTTGGCCCATCAGAAAAGAATGCACTGTTATCTAAGTCAGTCTGATTGCATTGTTTACTATTCTAAAACTATGGGTACTCTGTGATTCCAGATGCCTTAAATGTTTGATGGCATGGTATTCTATTAGTAAAGAGCACTTGAAGCTCTCAACTCCAGGTGCCTGGGTGGCTCAGTTGGTTAAGCATGTCCTGACTCTTGATTTCAGCTCAGGTCATGCATGGTCTCACGGTTCATGAGTTTGAGCCCTGCATCAGGTTCTGTGCTGACCCTGCAGACCCTGGGTGGATTTCTCTGTCTCTGTCTCTCTCTCTAAAAATAAATAAATAAACATTAAAAAAATATACAAAAACACAGAAGTGGGATTCAATGAAGATGCTATAATGAACCCTCCTTTCTTCTTAATCCAAATGTCATGGGATCAGCTCAAAATCTGCAAGTCCAGTGGTTCCTACTTCCAGTGAAATACTAGTTCCCTAAAAAACAAGGAAAACCTACCTTCCCCTTACCTCATATAGCTATGATTGATCTTACAACTATTGTTGAGCAGAAGTATTATTCTCTTGGAGACTATGAGACCCTCTGCAGAGCCAGATTTGGACCAGAATATTATCTGATTCTAGTGGCATTGAGCTTATCACATGGCCAATAAAGCAACCCTAAGAATCTGCTTGCTTTACTAGACTGAATATTCTGTATCTTGCCACCGCTGTGGGCTACAGGAATGTAGGCATTTGCCAATGCTTACTGAACTGTACATTTTAGACCCATTTAATTGATCACATGTAAATTACATCTCAAACAAATTTACAAAGTTCTCAAGATTAAAATAAAGTGGTATGTTAGAGGGCGGGCAGCTTGGTTAAAGAAGTTTGGGAAATATTTCTTTCCATTCCCATCTTCCCTCTTGGAGAATGCACAATGCACATAAATATCACAGTCTAATAAATGCTGCAGGAATACTTGAGATTAGATTGATGCAAACTCTCTGATGCTGGCACAAGGAGAGACAAGGGACAAAACTAAGACCAGAAATTAATTCTTGTATTTAGAGTCAAATGATTTTTGATGGTGATGCCAAGGCAATTCAGGCTGGCAAAGGAAAACCTTTTCAACAAATTTGCTAGGAAAATCAGGTACCCATATTCAAAACAGAAATTCCAACCCATGCTTCCCACCATTACACACACACCAAAAAAATTCAAATTTTATCCGAGGCCTAATTATAAGAGGTACACTATAAAATTCCCGGGAAAAATGTAAGAGAAAATCTTTAGAGCTTTTGATTAGGAAAATATTTCTCAGCTAAGACACCAGGAGCAGAGCATTAAAAATTATAATTTTAATTTTGTCGAAAGTTTCAAAATTTGTGCTTTAGAACACAACATTAAGACAAAGAAAAGCCAAGCCACAGAAGGGGAGAAACCATACACAAATCATTATTGTTGAAGAACTTGTATCCAGAATATATAAGGAACTTTTACAACTCAATTATAAAAGACAGCACAGTTTTTTTAAAATGGGCAAAGAATCTGAATATCAAGAGATACACAAACTGCTAATTAATAAGGACATGAAGAATTCTCAACAACATTAGGAATTAGGGAGATGCAAATTAAAACTACGAGATAGGATTTTTCACTCAATAGAACAGCTATAATCAAAATGATAGACAGTAACAAGTGTTGGGGAGATTGTAGAGACACTAGAACCCTCATGAGCAGCTAGTGGGAATGTAAAATGATATAGTCACTTTAGAAGATAATTTGGCAGCTTAAAAAGTTAAAGATAAACTTATCACATGACCCAGAAGTTCCATTCCTAGGTACCTAGCTAATAGAAATGAAAAACATATGTCCACACAAAGATGTGTATGCAAATATACATTATGGTATTATTTATAATAGCTATAAGTTGAAACAACTCAACATCTCCATCAACTGGTGAAGGGATAAATAAAATATTTTTAAATTTTATCCGTAGAGCAGAACACGGTTCAGCAATAAATAGGATCATGATACAACATGGACAAACACCCAAAACTGAAATTGCATGCTATTGTAAGATACCAGCTGCATAGGCACACACATTATATGACTGCATTGCTGTGAAAATCTGTACAGACAGAACACAGATTAGGGGTTACCCTGGGCTGAGAGTTAGAATGGGGTCTGACAGCAACAGACATGGGAAGTACTTTTAGGATGATGGAAATGTTCAAACTATATTGTGGGGACATTTGCACAATTCTATAAATATGCCTAACATGACTGGATTGTATACTTAAATGGGTGAATTTTATGGTATGTAAATTATACTTCAACAAAGCTGCTAAAACATGTTGAGTTGATCAAGGCAAATAAAAATTTAAAAGGGCATTTGTGATAGAGGAATAGTTTGAACACCATCCTTCCAGTAAATACCATATTTAGCTGCCTTTGTTAATCTTTCTAAATCTTTGCCTATGGAAAAAAAATGTGAAAACAAAATTAGTGAAAGCAAGTTTTTGGTATATGATGCAGCACTCTATGGCTTGAAACCGGGATAGATTTTTTACATTTAAGTGATGGGCAGCATCTCCTTTAGGCTATCTGCGATAGGTATTATATCTCTCTACCCAGCTCTTGATTAAATATTGAATAGCAGTGAGTTTGACGTTATAATCCTTGACAAGTATCTAGAGAGCAGTTATTCTGTGTGGCTGATTAGGTGGGGAGCCATAAGCTTTAACAGTCAATTGAGCTGGAGTCAGGATTACACTCTTCTTGAGAAAGTTAAGTAGCTTGAAAATACACATACTGGAACAGAAACCTCTCTACCTTATTTCTTGACTTTTTGGCTTCTCAAACAGGTGAACAATTTAAAAAGTCAGCCACAGCAAAGTCATATCTGCACCAGAAAATGCCACAAAGGAGCCTATAAAATAATTTTACAATCATGCCTGTTCCTTTTCATTGCCATGGTGAAGATTTTACTTGTAAATAACTATGACAGCAATAATTACTTATGGACTGTTACCTGGATCTATCTTGAAGTATTTCCTGAAACTGTCTGTAGAGATAGAAGGTCACGTGACCTTCCCCAAACCAGGCTGGGCAGGCTTTCCTTAAGGAGCTGTTAACATTCTAAACCCAGGAGAAAAGGAAACTTGCTAACTTTGGCAACTGAACCGATTCCTGTGTACCATTTCCCCATGTGCTACTGACACTCTATGCATTGCAATATGGATATCTGCCTTGACTTGGGGACTAATATATTTAAAGACCAATAAAATATGATTACATCAATCCCTCATTTCCAAAGAATATGTTGCTTTCCCTCCTTCTCTCCACACATTAATATCCTCTAGATATGTTACCTAAAGTGAAGCATCAATAAGGTTCATCACAGCTTCTTCTGTTTCTCTATCATCAAAAGGAATTTATGTGAGGGGCGCCGGAGTGGCTCAGTCGGTTAAGCGTCAGACTTCGGCTCAGGTCATGATCTCACGGTCTGTGAGTTCGAGCTCCACGTCGGGCTCTGTGCTGAGAGCCTGGAGCCTGTTTCGGATTCTGTGTCTCCCTCTGTCTCTGACCCTCCCCTGTTCATGCTCTGTCTCTCTCTGTCTCAGAAATGAATAACTGTTAAAAAAAAAAAGGAATTTATGTGACTTTCTCTAGATTTTTCTACTTAACATGCATGCTTTGATTCATAGTACATTTGAAATCATATCACTGTGAGCTGATTTATAACTTTATAATGAGGCTAATGATAGAGATTTAAAAAAGATATTGTTAATATACAGAATTTGCACTCATTTGCAAAAAATTCAAGGCTTCACGGGCATAATTTTCTTTGTACCTTAGGATCAAAACCGCTATATCTGGTTGACATCTACTGGGCCTAATCTACTGGTTTTTAGCACTGAGACAGTGCTATTTGGGATAAGGAGGAGAAGCTTTATTAATTTTTGTATACCACGGAAAATACTGATGAATGGGTCCTATATTAATATGACTCTACCAGTGAATCTTCATATACTTGAAAAAGTCAAAATATTTCCAAATCAATTTAAAGGGTCCTACAAACAACAAAATCTGAACAGCTTTCATATCTTCTGGTCTCTTAAATATAGCATTAAAACTCTTGGCTTCCATTTTCCCAAGTCTAAATGAAGTAAATTTTATGGGTGGCTCAGTCAGTTAAGTGTCTGACTTCAGTTCAGGTCATGATCTCGCGGTTTGTAAGTCTGACCCCTGTGTCGGGCTCTGTGCTGACAGCTCAGAGCCTGGAGCCTGCTTTGGATTCTGTGTCACCCTCTCTCTCTGCCCCTCCTCTGGTCATGCTCGGTTCCTGTCTCTCAAAAAATGAATACACGTTAAAAAAATTAAAAAATAAATAAATGAAGTAAATTTTAATTCCACTTAGATCATAAGATTGCCAAGACTTTTGAATAAGATAATGTGTATCAGGTATTTAGCAAAGTTGACTAGTGCACAGTTGGCTTTCAGTTAATTAGTTGTTATTATTTCCACAGTAATTCAATGCTAATAAAACTAATTTGGGCAGAAAATGAAAATTTTGAAAGTTGGGTTTCAGTACAAAAGGTACCTAAGTATGTTTTTCCAGACAAGCAAAATGAACCGACATTCAATATATCCTATATTTTCTCCCCTTAGCTCTAAGATGCAAGCATTAACTGGTTTGTTGAGCCTTATTTTGGAAATCATCTGAAAACAACTATTGTTGATTATATTTCTCTGTTTGGATGGGAACATATTCAGAGGAAAGTCTATAAAACCTGGAATACCAGGGGCTATTTTCTATTGAAATACTCTCTATGGACTTGTCCATATAAAAAGTGAAATTGCTGTTAACAGATTGAGTTCCAAGGAAATTTATGTTGCCACTTTTTAAGTTACTAGCATTCATCATCAATTATTTATTCTGAGATTTGTAATAACTTAATATTTTAAAACATCCAGCAGCATGCAAAGATCTTGGCTTTTTACCAGAAGACCCTTTCTTAGAGTTAAGTATAGAAAAAGTAGATGTAGCTTTGGCCTCCAAGACAAACTGTTTATTGACTACATCATCAAGATATTAAAATATATTAATGACAAAAATTGGTGACAGACTGACAACACAGCATGAGGGAATCCCAGTGATGTAATAAAAGAGCTCAGATTTGGGGATCCAACTGCTACAGTTAAGGGATAATTAAACAATTTTAGCCTCAAGGAAGGCTGCTTTGGCTGGCAGCTTCACTGTACTAACAGATGAACTTGTTTTGCAACCAAATGAGTAAACAAATCTGTTAAATACAGTTGATTTGGTGTTTTACACATTGATCCTCCACTTTCTTATATACCAAATAATTCTGACCTCTATCTGAACAAAATAGATTGATGTCACATATATTGGCTATGGTTACTTTTTAAATATTTTTATTTAAATGACATGAATGACAGTAGAGCAAAAATTGTTTTACCTCGCTGTCCTGTGTTGAGCACACTGTTTTCTCTTAGTTGTATTGTTACTATTAAGGATGCTCCTTAAAACACTACAGTTAATTTATCTGAGTTATCTACTAAGTCCCCTTTATAGGTGATGTATCTAGTTAAAAGTGCCATTATCTAGTAGTAAATTGTACATGAGAAGACAGTGAAGGAGTATGTGTCCACTGAGCATGAAAAGAACACACTGTTGGTATTAGTAATTAACAATTTTTAGTCCTAAGCATGCCTTAAAAGTCTTCATAAGAACATGTCAATAAAACAGTGATCACTTATTATATATAACACTTACATAGCACTTACTAAGCAACATGCATTGTTCTAAGGGCTTTATTAACCCGTTTACTCCCCAAAATAACCAAAGGATTAGGTGTTATCCCTGTACGATGAGGAAAGCAGGACATGGACATAAAGTGAAGTAATTCCCTGAGGTAGAGACAAATTTTATAAATAAATGGAATGAGGATATGAAAAAGGGGAAAAAAGTAAAAAAAAAAAGGTCTAAGGTAATTCCAGAGCTTCAAGCATGGGAAACTAGAAGAATATTGTTGCATTCACATCACCAGATGAAAAAAAAAATCATTGCTGAGAGAAGAGAGACAATGAAGTTGGCAAAGAGTTAGAAGAAAGAAGATGAAAGTGACTTTTGAACAACTTACCAAAAGGCTTATGTACTATTTAAATTTGATGTATAATTAACATAGAGTGTTATATTAATTTCAAGTTTACAATACGATGATTTAAGATTCAACGATTCTATACATTACACAGTGCTTATCACACTAAGTGTATTCTTAATCCCCTTCATCTATTTCAGCCACCCCCTTTTCCACTTATCGTCTGGTTATCATTACTTTGGTCTCTGTGTTTGAGAGTCTGGTTGTTTTTTGTTTGTTTTTGCTTTTATTTTGTTTCGGCCCTTCGTTTCCTTTTTCCTTTATTTGTTTCTTAAATTCCACATATAAATGAAATCGTATGGTATTTGTATTTCTCTGACTCACACACACACACACACACACACACACACACACACACACACCACTTTTTTTTTTTTACCACTTCTTTATCCATTCATCTACTGGTAGACCCCTGGGTTGCTTCCATATCTTGGATATTATGAACAATGCTGCAATAAACACAGGTG
The DNA here is from genome assembly GCF_016509475.1 of Prionailurus bengalensis. Taxonomy (NCBI): domain Eukaryota; kingdom Metazoa; phylum Chordata; class Mammalia; order Carnivora; family Felidae; genus Prionailurus; species Prionailurus bengalensis. Next base: position 139,530,968 of record NC_057350.1, read on the forward strand.
TATATATATCTTTTTGATTAGTGTTTTGCAGTTGGGTAAGTACCCAGTAGTGGAATTACTGAATAACATAGTAATTCTATTTTTGAAGTTTTGAGGTACCTGTTTTCCATAGTAGCTGCACCAGTTTGCATTCCTACCAACAGTGCATTAGGGTTCCTTTTTCTCTACATCCTTGCCAACACTTGTTATTTCTTGTCTGTGTGATTCTAACCATTCTGACAGGTGAAAGGTGATATCTCATTGTGGTTCTGATTCGCATTTTCCTCTTGATTAGTGATGCTGAGCATATTTTCATATGCCTCCTGGCCATCTGTATGTCTTCTTTGGAAAAATGTCTATTCGGGTCCTCTATCCATTACTTAATTGGATTATTTGTATTTCATGTTGAATCGTGTAAGTTCTTTATATGTATTGATATTAACCTGTTTTTGCGTATGTCATTTGTAAATATCTTCTATTCAGTAGGCTGCCTTGTTGTTTTGTTGATAGCTCCTTTCACTGTGGACAAACTTTTAACTTTGATGTAATCTCAATAGTTTATTTATTTTTTAATATTAAATATAATTTATTGTCAAATTGGTTTCCATACAACACCCAGTGCTCATCCCAACAGGTGCCCTCCTCAATGCCCATCACCCACTTTCCCCTCCCCCCCACCCCCCATCAACCCTCAGTTTGTTCTCGGTATTTAAGAGTCTCTTATGGTTTGCCTCCCTCCATCTCTGTAACTTTTTTTTTCCCCTTCCCCTCCCCCATGGTCTTCTGTTAAGTTTCTCAAGTTTCACATATGAGTGAAAACGTGATATGTCTTTCTTTACCTGACTTATTTCATTTAGCATAATACCTTTCAGTTCCATCCACGTTGTTGCAAATGGCCAGATTTCATTCTTTCTCATTGCCATGTAGTATTCCATTATATATATAAACCACATTTATATATAAACCACATTATCATTCATCAGTTGATGGACATTTACGCTCTTTCCATAATTTGGCTATTGTTGAAAGCACTGCTGTAAACATTGGGGTACAAGTGCCCCTCTGCATCAGCACTCCTCTATCCCTTGGGTAAATTCCTAGAAGTGCTATTGCTGGGTCATAGGGTAGATCTATTTTTAATTTTTTGAGGAAACTCCACACCTGTGCACCTCCATGCAGCTGCACCAGTTTGCATTCCCACCAACAGAGCAAGAGGGTTCCCGTTTCTCCACATCCTCTCCAGCATCTATAGTCTCCTGATTTGTTCATTTTAGCCACTCTGACTGGTGTGAGGTGGTATCTCAGTGTGGTTTTGATTTGTATTTCCCTGATCAGGAGTGATGTTGAGCATCTTTTCGTGTGTCTGTTGGCCATCTGGATGTCTTCTCAATAGTTTATTTTTACAAATCTTACCCTTGCCTGTGGAAACATATCTAAAAAAAAGTTTCTTGCCAATGTCAAAGAAATTAGTCTTGTTGTTTTCTTCTAGGAGTTTTGTGGTTTTAGGGCTCACATTTAGGTCTTTAATCCATTTTGAATTTATGTTTGTGTATGATATAAGAAAGTGTTCCAGTCTCATTCTTTTCAATGTAGCTGTCCAGTTTTCTCAGCACCATTTACTGAAGAGACTGTCTTTTCACAATTGTATATTCTAGCTTCCTTTGCCATAGATTGATTAGCTCTATAAGTATGGGCTTATTTTCTGGGCTATCTTATTCCATTGATCTACGTCTCTATTTTTTATTTTTGTTTTGCTCCAGTACCATACTGTTTTGATTACTGTAGCTCCATAGCATATCTTGAAATCTAGGATTATCATACCTCCAGCTTCGTTCTTCTTTCTGAAGGTTGTTTTGGCTCTTCAGGGTCTTTTGTGGTTCCATACAAATCTTAGGATTCTTTGTTTTAGTTCTGTGAAAAATACTGTTGGTATTTTGATAGAGATTGCAAAAAAAGGCTTATTTTGATCACCATTGAGTGTAATGAGGATAAAAGTGCTCATGCTTTGGAAAAGTAGAACTTGGTTGGGATGTACAATTTTTTTCTTTGCTTATGTCAGTCAGCATTGGTCTGTTTAGAAAGACTTTTTACCAGTACTATAATTCCTGCACTATAACTAGACCAACTCTGTGAGGCAATCAATCTAAATCGGTACATCCTGATATTTTCTTATGGTGTCTATGTTTTCCTTTTCAGCATTTAACACAGTTTGTAATAATATTCATTTACGTGTTTACTGGTTAAGTGTGTGTTTCCTCCACTAGACAATTCTTCCTGAAGCCGTGCACTCCATCTCTTTTTATAGCAAGGTATATCCATTTATTAGCAGAGTTTACGGCACAAGATGAATAAATGCTACAGGTTCCTTCTCCTCACTAAAAACGGAAATCTTTTTAATCTTAAGGATTAAAAACCTGAGGTAATATCTGGCAGTTGCTATGCATTTTATTCTGTTATGGGCTTTTATTAGCAATCAAAGATAAGGGACAGTAGCAACTAAGTAAGCAGTGAATTTGCCAAATTTAAACATTCCTCTTCCAAGTGGTTAAAGTCTATTAACATTTCAAACTTTGCAGGTTCTTGGATGTAAAATATTGAAGAATACAAAAGATTATAACATAATATTGTAATAAGCAGAGGAAAAAGTACTAGTCTAGATCAGGGATATGTATGTTAAAACTAACACAAGTTAGCCTCACAGCTGCAGTGCTACCAGAAAGAAAAAGTAATTCTTGAAATGGAAGAAAAAATGTGTGCTCATAAAAGTTCAAATACTTCAATCAAAGTAGAGTGCAGCATACACTAATTTTTTTCACAGATGAAAGACCCAAATAAAGTAAGCTTTAAAAAAATCAAAGTACAATAAAGGTCTGTGATCCAGAACATCTTCAATCACAGCCTCTTATTCTGCTCTGTCATCTAATTTCACCATTCTCCACTCCAGTGCCTTTGACCTTCGGAGAACAATAATGCCAATGGCTTTTACAGTTATTTGCCCCATTGTGCCACTGTAATTGAGTTCACCTAAGGACCTATTCGACATTGTATTAATAATTGTTTATGCTAGAGGTATTTTAGTCACTCTAACAAGGGTTTGTAAAATCTAATCAAGACACTTAAAAGATGTTTTGTGTTACTGATGATGAAGCAACCTCCACCATGTTGAATTTTTCACTATTGCTTGAATTATAAACATTATTAATCTTTACATCGATGTTTAGAAATAAAAACACAAAGGACATCATACTTTATTATGCTCGTCTGTCTTGAAATTAAAGGAAAAAGTCCAGATGGAAGTACTCCTACAGATATTAATGAGAAAACAGTTTCTATTTTCCTTCTGATGGTGAATGAGATATGTATCAGTAATTTAATTGTTTTATACAGTCTCCAAGGTTTTATCATCCCCAAATTCTCTGAATACATATTCAGTGTAAACTGTGTATGAAGCATAGTCTCTATAAAATAAATATATTTGTCTGTCATTAAGATCTCAAGCCAAAAGACCAAAAGCAGAAAATAATATTCTTCTAAAAAATGTCTCCCCTTTGCAACAAATGTCCAAACTCTTCCATATGCCACACATGCAATTTCCAGAAGCAGTAACACAGTGCCAAATCTCTATGTAAAAAAGCAAGTTCAAGTTTTTTTTTTTTATTTGCTTCAAATAATACTCAACACAAAAAATCAGTGCATAGAGTATCATGGACTCTAGACTCTAGAATGACACTAGGCTAAATGTTTCTCGTCAATTATCACTTGCCCCCTTTCTATACATGAATCACCCTTTGCCAGGCAACCATTCATCATATACTGCCTCAGATGATACACATGAGATGTTTCTATCCACTCTCTACTACTGCACAGTAAACTATTATTTACGTTTTATCTCTAGGGTTTGTCCATGTCCTCTCCAACTGTGTGAGACACTGCCATGTCAGTCACACGTATTGCTCATCACCCACTACACACTAAAGTCATCTATTCTCCTCCGTGTTTTAAGTGCACTTTGCCCTAAAACTCATTTCCATCCCAACACCCTGATGTGAAATGGCCATCATTTTTACCTTTACTTGGTACAGAGTTCACCATCCCTCAAAGCCAAGAGCAAGTTCACTTCTACTACTGTTTATCCAAGTTCAGTCCATACCAATTATGCTTACTCTAATTTTAGTCATTACTTTGAAATTTAGCACATAACTGTTTTTTAATTGTTTCAAGCCAACTGGATCATTACCTAACTGAACTGTGAGATCTTCCAGGTCATGGCCCATTTTTTGTGCTTCCTGGTACCTGCAATTTGGTTACTAGCAGTGCTGAATGTCATACTGAAAGGACAGGTTTATCACTGAACTGATTTTTCATGCTGGCAGCTGAACAGAAAGTAGAAAGCCACCCAGTAAAGACAGGGACATGTTAACAGTAACTTTGTACTGTCATTGCCAGGGTAAGAAGAGTAGTGAAATCCCTATGTTTGCCTACTGAAATATCTATGAAATTACAGTGAAACAACCACAATTACAATGACGACTAGCATTTGCTAGGCTCCTACTTCGTGCTAGGCTTTAAACCAGGGGTTTAGTAGATACACCATTTCATTTAGTCAGAATAACAACTATTAAGCAGGTATTCTTTTTTTAAAAAAATTTTTAACGTTTATTTATTTTTGAGACAGAGAGAGACAAAGCATGAATGGGGGAGGGTCAGGGAGAGGGAGACACAGAATCTGAAACAGGCTCCAGGCTCCGAGATGTCAGCACAGAGCCTGACGTGGGGCTCGAACTCACGGACCGCGAGATCATGACCTGAGCCTAAGTCGGACGCTTAACCGACTGAGCCACCCAGGCGCCCCTGAGGTATTCTTTTTTTTCAATATGAAGTTTATTGTCAAATTGGTTTCCATACAACACCCAGTGCTCATCCCAAATGGTGCCCTCCTCAATACCCATCACCCACCCCACCTCCCTCCCACCCCCCCATCAACCCTCAGTTTGTTCTCAGTTTTTAAGAGTCTCTTATGTTTTGGCTCCCTCCCTTTCTAACCTTTTTTTTTTCTTTTCTTCCCCTCCCCCATGGTCTTCTGTTAAGTTTCTCAGGATCCACATAAGAGTGAAAACATATGGTAACTGTCTTTCTCTCTACGACTTATTTCACTTAACACTCTCCAGTTCCATCCATGTTGCTACAAAGGGCCATATTTCATTCTTTCTCATTGCCACGTAGTATTCCATTGTGTATAAACCACAATTTCTTTATCCATTCATCAGTTGATGGACATTTAGGCTCTTTCCATAATTTGGCTAATGAGTGCTGCTATAAACATTGGGGTACAAGTGCCCCTATGCATCACCACTCCTGTATCCCTTGGGTAAATTCCTAGCAGTGCTACTGCTGGATCATAGGGTAGATCTATTTTTACTTTTTGAGGAACCTCCACACTGTTTTCCAGAGCGGCTGCACCAGTTGGCATTCCCACCAACAGTGCAAGAGGGTTCCCGTTTCTCCAATCCTCGCCAGCATCTATAGTCTCCTGATTTGTTCATTTTGGCCACTGTGACTGGCATGAGGTGATATCTGAGTGTGGTTTTGATTTGTATTTCCCTGATGAGGAGTGACATTGAGCATCTTTTCATGTGCCTGTTGGCCATCTGGATGTCTTCTTTAGAGAAGTGTCTATTCATTTTTTCTTCCCATTTCTTCACTGAATTATTTGTTTTTTGGGTGTGGAGTTTGGTGAGCTCTTTATAGATTTTGGATAATAGCCCTTCGTCCGATATGTCATTTGCAAATATCTTTTCCCATTTCGTTGGTTGCCATTTAGTTTTGTTGATTGTTTTCTTGGCAGTGCAGAAGCTTTTTATCTTCATGTGGTCCCAATAGTTCATTTTTGCTTTTAATTCCCTTGCCTTTGGGGATGTGTCAAGTAAGAAATTGCTGCGGCTGAGGTCAGAGAGGTTTTTTTCCTGTTAAGCAGGTATTCTTAACTCCATTTTACAGATCAGGAAAAGAAGTCTTAGAAAGAGTAAGGGACTTATTAAAGACCATTCCACAGGTATAAGAAGTAGAACTTGAATAAAAAACTATTTTGGTCTGACTTGAAAATTTTTTTGCCACAGTATTCTAGGAAGAGTTTAGGCCCTCAAACTTCTAAGAACTATGTATCTATTCATTAAAACACTAATCACCCACCAACATTACCTATAAGTTCCACACTATTCTACACTATTAGAAAACAATATTATTCAGTCAAGTCTTGTTTAGTACCTAGATATTGTAAAGCATACAAGGAATTAAAATAGATAATTCTTACAATTAAGAAATAAGATTTAGATTACTTGCAAGAAATCAAAATATAATAAAATAAAAAATGTGTTAAAGCAATATGTGATGTGTTTAAGATCTGATGCCGTGAGTGTTTTTAGGGGTAATTTTCTGGTTTTTTAAAGTTTTTACTTCAATTCCAATTAGTTAACATACAATGTAATATTAGCTTCAGGTGTATAATATAGTGATACAATATTTCCATATACAACATCGTGCTTACCACAGCAAGTGCACTCTTTAATCCCCATCACCTATTTAATCCGTCCCCACATCCACAGCTCCTCTGGTAACCATCAGTTTGCTCTCTATAGTTAACAGTCTGTTTCCTAGTTTCTCTCTCTTTTTTTCCCCCTTTGCTCATTTGTTTTGTTTCTTAAATTCCACATATGAGCAAAATCATGGAGTATTTGTCTTTCTCATATTGACTTATTTCACTTAGCATGATATTCTTTAGCTCCAAACCACATCATTGCAAATGAGACGATTTCATTCTTTTTTACAGCTTAGTAATATTTCATTATATATATCTATACAACATCTTCCTTATCCATTCATCAGTCGATTGACACTTTGGCTGTTTCCATAATTTGGCTATTGTATAAATGCTGCTATAAACATTGGGGTGCTCATATACTTTTGAATTTGTATTTTTGTACTCTTTGGGAAAATAGGTAGAAGTGTAACTGCTCTATTGTAAGGTAGTTCTATTTTTAATTTTTTGAGGAACCTCCAAACTGTTTGCTACAGTGGCTTCACCAGTTTGCATTCCCACCACTGTGCAAGAGGGTTCCCCTTTCTCTACATCTTCACCATCACCTGTTGACTCTTGTTTTCTTGATTTTAGCCATTCTGGTAGGTGTGAGGTTGATATCTCATTGGAGTTTTGATTTGCATTTCCCTGATGATGGGTGATGTTGAGCATATTTTCTTGTCTGTTGGAAAATAGTAGGAAAAATATCTATTTATGACTTTGGCTCATTTTTATTGGATTATTCATTTTGGGGTGTTGAATTTTAAATATTTATATGGGGTAATTTTCATTGCAGGTTGAAGAGTTAAGTAAGTAGGTGGATGGAGAAAGACCTTGGAAAATTAATGGAAAGCATTTCTATCATAAGAAGGGAAGGCCTCAGAGTTGGAGGTGGGAGTTCTGCCTAAGTCCAGTTCTTTTAGTTCAGATGACTTTCTAAAAACACACTTGATGAAAGGAGGAAGACCACATAGGACATGATGGGTGGCAGGCTAGAAAATTGTCCCAAGGAAAAAGAAATTAAAACCCCTCTAGACTAGTGTAGTAGGAAAATTTGGCACTAAAAAAATTTTCTCTGTGCATGTTTCACTTCTTTCCAATTCCTTCCTTTACTTTTCTTCCCTGGGCCATTTCTTGTAGAGGTCTTTGGAAATGTGTTTTGTTTATGTTCTTTTATAAGTTTCTAGCCAATCATGAACTATGACACTGTTTATCATCATATTTACCCATTTCTCTATCCTCCACCTCCTTCCTTATAAAAAAAAACTTCCTTCAAAAAAACCTTTTTCAACATATGAAATAAAAACTTTTTGCAAGGACAATATCATCAGACAACATGATGTAGAAAAATGTATTCACAGGTTTTGAAGCAGATAGAGCTATATTTGACTCCAGCCCAGCCATTTAATGGCAAGTCATTTACACAATGTGTCAATGGGGAAAATGGTAACTGCTTGACAAGATTGATGTGAAAATTAGAAATTACATACGAAAAGCACCAGTTTACAACATAGTAAACATAAAATTAGCTCTGGGTATTATCAATTCTTCAACATTCATGTCCAAAGTTGTTATTTTATGTCAGACTCTCCTTCTTATTGTAGAATAGGAATAAGGAAAAACAAAACACAACAGGATAGTTGCCATCAAGAAACTTACAAGCTAGTTAGGGAGATAAAAAGCAATCAGATAATAAACATGTAATGAATATTATCTGCAAATGCTGAGAAGAAAAATAATACAGGCTAAGAGGATATAAGATAGGTTAGGGGTGTGGACAGTTCAGATAAGATGGCCGGGTAAGTCTCAATATATGAATTTGTTCTTAATGAAGAAGATATCATATGTAAAAATATGTTATATAAAATATATGTCAACAAAGTTATGATTTGGAAATAGTTTGGAATACTGTAAATTATTATCAACTTTGTAAGAATTTATTTCAAAAATATACATCACAGAGGATCCATCCAAGCATTTTTGGATAGTAAGTATTTTTTCAATGGCTAAAAGATAAAGAATTTTTGTACTCGAACCTACAGTGTTCGAAAATCATCACTAATCCAGATTAATGAGAAACAAAAACAAATTGTTTTTGAAAGGGTAATTTCAGCCACTGAAAAATTTTGATACCTTTCAAGTATCTACTTTGTGTTTTTTCAACAACTGTTAAATAAAATGAATTGAGTGCTACCCTTATTATGGGGTAGTTAAAAGAGAAGGTTCAGGAAACAAAATATCTGGTTCCCAAGCTCTGATTTTTCTTAGCTGTGTGGTGTAGCTTATATAACTTATGTGTTACTTTTTTGATGATGCCAATTTTGTGGAAATTTAATTTTCTGAAAAGTCCAATACACCCTCTGGTAAATTATGTAACTCTTTGGAAATAAAGTAGTAATATATATATATATATATATATATATACACACACACACACACACACACACACACACACACACACACTAAGATGAACCACATGTCAGCTATAATTCAATTATCTGCTTAACTAAAAAATGAAAAGAAAATAATGGTCTATAAAATGCAGTAATTAGGCTGGATTTTTTCCTGGGTATTTTCTAATACTAATTCTATGCTCTTTAATTTCTTTTTTATATGGTCCACCTTGTTTACAATTAATTTATGGCAACTTAAACGTTAAGATCTACTACAGGAAAGAAAAATAAAATTTAAAAAATACTGTGTTTTTTCTTTCTCTTTTACAGACTTAGCTTCATTTAGAAAGTGACATAACAAGATACAGGTTACATATAATAATCCTGTTTGATTTTGGATAATTCTCCTTTACCAAACTTTGTCTTTTTTTTAATAAAAAAAGTATATGCAACATACACATATGTGGATGAATGTATACCTTATAGCTAAGAACATGACAAAACAATAACACCTTAAGTCAATGTGTTAATATTATTTCAAGCAATCAATAAGCTATCAACAATTTTGTACCATTTAAAAAAATCCAATATACTAATGGGTTCTCATTGCAAGAGAAATATCTAGTTGGTACTCAACTGGTTTATGTTTGAAATAAAATGGCAAACTTGTGAGCAGTCAGAGAAGAATAAAGGAGTGATAAATGTTTCAAGTTACTTTTCTAAAACTGAGTACTAGTAAAGGCCTCTTTAAGATTATGCTCTGTGTTCGAATTTGTAGTGAGTCATCTTGCTGTCCTATAAAATATGTTACAAACAGAAGACAGGGACTCATCCTCTCGCTAATGCATTGTTTAGAGATATACTAACTTTGTATGAGACACATGGCCATGAGGAGACGAGAAAATCTAAGCACTGCAGAAGCAACCACATAATTTGTTCCTTGATTTATTACAACTTTGGCAGGCAAAGCTCCAAGCTTCCATGCATATATGGGCAATTGGGGCATCCATGATGAAGTGCTGTTGACAGAAGTATGGCCCGTGGTAACGTGATTGCTATAATAAGGAAGCATAGTAAGTCAGACAGCTGTATCAATGGTTATTCTCTGCTTTGATATTTCAAAATGTCAACGTGCCATAACAAACTGTCAGGGAAAGAAATGTAAAGATGTAGGGAGAAAAAAGAACACTTCTATCTGTGGTTCTTTAATCAAGTCATTGTTTGAGATGTCCCTAATTACAGGTACATAATACATGCAGCTCTGCTACTTTTTTGAAAAATGAGGATTTCACCAAAAGCTGAATGTCAAGTTCATCAGTCTTACTTTAAAGCCATCATTTATTTTGGCTCATGGGATATTACAATTTAACCCTTCTAGGTCCTTCTTGACAATACATGAGAATGTATAATTATAATATCACTTCACATAAGCACTTACGGGTTCCAATAATAAAAAAAATTATATCAGAGAAACCAGAAAAAGTCTTAACATTCAGCTGAATTTAGCCATTTTATTCCTGAAGACCTAAAAATAAGGGAGGAATTAATTTAACACACCTATTTCACATTTTGATTCTATGTATCCTATCAGGTAAAAAAAAAATACGCTAAAGAAATAACTAACTGTTCCTTATTTGACTCATTTTGTTTTTCTAGTTTCTTTCTCTATGCTCCAATTTATCAAATATTTAACTTTAAAGTATTAATGACTTGTGCAGTAATAACTTCTAAGCAAACAATATATTTACTGACTATAATATATTCAGTACAAGTCATCAATCCTTGAATTCAGGAATTAGTCCACATAATAAAATACAGAGTAAATTATAAAAGAAAAATTATTAACAACACACAACCAACAAACTACACAGCAGTTAAAATCACTTTACAGGGAAAGTATCTTGCTTTCACATGTATATAGTACATAAATGCATTCATAGGATAGTCTAATGTGGTGTACCAAATATAAATTTGTATATCTTGTCAACCAGAGTTAGAGATTTTTCTAACCAGTTATCCTTTTTTTCTGGCAAAGAAGAAAAGAGGAATGCTACATGAACAGTAACTCAGTTCTGGAGGTTTAATGGAATGGCCAAAGTAAGCCTGAAAATACTGAAGCAAAATACTGAAGCATTTTTATTGTATTTTCAGGCTTACTTTGGCCATTCCATTAAACCTCCAGAACTGAGTTACTGTTCATGTAGCATTCCTCTTTTCTTCTTTGCCAGAAAAAAGGATAACTGGTTAGAAAAATCTCTAACTCTGGTTGACAAGATTTTGTTGTATATGGAAATACAAAGAAATCATTAAATATTGTTACATTCTATGACAAGAACTATGATTGTGCTGAAAATTCAATCAGGCTTCCTTGTCAGTCCAATAATGATAATTTTAACATGTTCATCCCAAAAATCCAGTGAACCATGGTATTGCATTCAACAAACAGAATGAAGCCAAACACTAAGTCTATGATTTAGAAAACACAGAGTATATTTACTATTTCTTTATGTTTTCAACTACATTGTTCTTAAGTAAAAGGACAGTTTTTTTAAATGCTATAAAAATTCATATATATATATAGCACTGTGCTTTTTTATAGTCTTTCACATTAACTTACCCAATAGCATTGCACTTGCTGCTAATGAAAAGAGAGCAGGCTATACAAATCTTCTTAAGTCTCCTGTGGCAAGAAAACTATTACAGAAATGAATAGAAGGAAGTTTCTGGAGCTTTTCCCTTGCCTTTTTGTTTTACCAAAGGCTGTTAGGATCACACTGAGAACTGTCAAAGCTGAATCAACCACTAGCAATTGGGTTTATACCCTTTGGGCAGTCAGGCTTTCATAGGGGATGATTCAACTTTGTCCAAGCACCAATATATTAGAAACAATGTGAAAACTCCCAGAGACTGAAGCCTGGCTTATAACTGTAGACAAAGAGGCACTTTGCTGCTGGTGGTTTGCAAGAGAGGGTTTGTCAAAGAGAGTTAATTCAAGCAGCCTGAAATTACATCAACCCCAGACATCTAAGTATTGTTAATCTGCAGCTTTGCACATTGTATTTTCAAAGCCATTCGGCTGCAGGGTGGGAGAAAAACTGGGTTTACAGAATCATTAAGAAATGTGAATTTTTTTAACTCTCATCTTTAACAAGAAAATGTTCATTACATTTTATAGGGTGAGGTGGGAGGGATGGCTTCCAAGTTCTCTCTTGGAAATTATTTGAAAGTCAAATTCAAATTATTAAAATATAAATATAAATGTATAAATGTAAGGTCCTTGTGAGGTCAACACTTTCACCTTTATTTCACAGATGACTATACATGAGTATTTCATGTAAGTTACAGAAATCTTGCCTATGTAGAAAATATTAAAAATGTACTATCAATATGAATAATTTGAAATTCCTGTTCATCTTCAATTTACACATAGGCAGAATCTTAAAAATATACATTATAATGTTAAGAATTCTCAAATGTTTTGACACCTGGGTGGTTCAGCTGTTGAAGTGTCTGACTCTTGAGTTTGACTCAGGTCATGATCTCATGATTCCTGAGTTCGAGCCCTGTGTCGGGCTCCACACTGAGAGTGCAGAGCCTGTTCAAGATTCTCTCTCTCCCTCTTTCCCTGCCCCTTTCCTACTTGTGCATGTGAGTGCTCTCTCTCTCTCTCTCTCTCTCTCTCTCTCTCTCTCTCTCAAAAATAAATAAATAAACTTAAAAAAATTCTCAAATACTCAATGCATAAATTCAATGACCCTATATGAATGTGCATATCATATATAAAGAAGGAGAGGGAGAGAAAGAGAGACAAGGGATTATTTCTATGCCATGAAGGCACTGGCCAGCCTGAGAAAATGGTATCTGACTTAACAGAGTTTATAAATATATTACTACTCTCTAATATTGTCTGGACTTCAAAATTTTTTTATAACCTATACTGGTATATAACCTATACATGTACAAGGCATATTTATGGTGAGATTCATGTTAGTTGTATGTTTTCTGCAAGGAAGAGCCACAATTTTTAAGTCTGGTTCTCCTATTTACTCATGTGTGAACTTTGCCAACTCATTTAAAAACTGAATTTCAACTTCTATAAAACAGAAAAAATAATAACTACTTAGAAGACTGTCAATATTAAATTATTTTGTTCATGGCAAGGAATATGACATAAAGAAGGTTGAACAAATGTTGATTTTCCTGGACTCAGAATTTTAGGTGATAGCAAAAATCTATCTAAAAATATATTTTGTGCTTACATTAAAATGTGTATTTGCTCAATGATCTCATGCCTAATTTATGTACCATCTTAATTGTAACCTTAACTAGACTGCTCATATTAAAACTGTATCACCAAATTGCTAACCTTTGTGAAAATACCTTAAAAGAAAAGATATTAAAATATGTGCACTGAGATATCAAGTTTATGACCTGGTACTGTGTGTTTATTCCAGAAACATAAGTAACTATGCTTCATTTCCTCTTTAAGAAATTCACATTAATAATAATAAATACCACATTTTGCATTATGCTGTTCAATTTTAAGAGCTCTCTAAAAAATTAAAAAATCAGCTCACAGTAATATGAATTTAAGCTCAATCCAGTAATCATCTCTTAATTTTACTTAATGGGGTGTGTATATTCATATGGCAAATTAGCTGATTTAGCTGACCCCTGCTCAGTTCATGGATCAGTTCACCAAATGTATTTATGTATTTCTCCAAAGTCATATACCAGTGAACCACAAAATTAGGATCTCTTTTTTTGTGGATGCACTGGTTCCTTTATTTTCTGACTCTCCTCTTTTAACTTAACTATTTCTTTCCTTTCTTTAAAAACAAAATAATTAGAGGGATTAGAGGTATAAGATGACAGTGTGGAAAAACCTTGAAGTCACCTCCTCCCATGCTCTATACCTACTTATAGAGCAACTCTTGCCGATAACTGAAAGCTGACTGAACAGCTTCTGCACAACAAATGATAGATGGTCCACACAGAGAAAAGTTGGAGAGATGGAGACCTGGTAATGATGGGAACCCAACCCCATAGACAACAATCTACAGTAGAGAAGGATATCACTTAGGGTCTGCACATAGACTCACCTGCCCTGGAGCACAGAAAAAAAAAAACCCAAAATCCAAAAAAACAAAACAGCAGTTCAAGGGTCAACTAGACTATAAATTAAGGAAATCCGTTTACTAATCCTAGAGCAAATAGCAAACATGTAGGTAACCACTGCAGCTTACTTGAGGATCACAGGCCTTGGTAATTGCCATTTTTATATCCCCCCTCAACCTTGACAGTGTGGGCAGGAGCAGAGTCCATGTGCTCTATCCACACTGTTATGGCCACCTCAGTATGCCTTGGGTCCTACCCTATGTCAGCTCCAGCTATCCATCTAAGGTGGCCTTGGCGTGGCATGCCCTTTGACCTCACCTGTGCTTACCCTAGTTCCAGCCATCCCACAGTATGACACACTCCAGGACCCCACTGGCCTGCACCTGACCCAACCATCCTACCGGGGCAGCCCTGGGATGGTGGACTCTGGAACACTCCCAGCCCAAGTCTGTTCCAACTCCAACTGGCTAGCCATCCTACCAAAATAACCCTGGTATGGCACACCCTGGCCTGTGCCTACTCCAGCCCCAGCTGTCCCACCAAGGAGACCCTGGCACAACACACCCCAGGCTTCCCTGGTTTATGCCAAATCCAGCTGTTCCACCAAGGCAGCCCTGGTGCATTATGCCTAAGAATCCCTAGCCTGAGCCATATAGTTTCAGCCATCCCATCAGAGAAGTCGCTGAACCACACTCCCAGGGATTCCACAACCCAAACCCACTTCAGCTTCAGCCCACCTGCCAAAGCCAGGAACATACATTCTACATAGGGGATGCCCCTAGAGAAGTCCACTCCTTCAAGACTGATAGAAATAGCTGTTCCATTTAATTCATACAAACAAATACAAGAAGTCAAACAAGATGATAAGACAGAGGAATATGTTCCTAGCATAAGAGTAAAATATGACCCCAGAAATAAAACTAATAAAATAGAGATAAGTAATTTACCTGATAAAGAGTTCAAAGTAATGGTCATAAAGATGTTCAGTGAACTCTGGAGAAGAAAAAAAGAGCCTAGTAAGAACTACAACAAATAATTAGAAAATATAGGAAGGAACTAATCAGAGCTGAATTATAAAATAAACAAAATGAAAAATACAACAAAAGGAGTCAGAAGCAGAATAAATGATACAGAAAAAGAGATCAGCAACCTAGAAGACAGGGTAGTGGAAAAACCACCCAATCAGAACAGTAAAAACAAACAAACAAACAAACAAACAAACAAACAAATAGGATAGCTTAAGGGACTTCTGGGACAGCATCAAGCATACTAATATTCGCATTATAGAACTCCATGTGGAGAATAGAGAAAGGGGCAGAAACTTATTTGAAGAAATAATAGCTGAAAACTTCCCTAATCTGGAGAAGGAAACAGATATCCAGTCCATGAAGCAAAGAGGATCCCAAATAAGATGCATCCAAAGAGATCCACACCAAGACACATTATAATTAAAATGGAGAAAGTTAAAAACAGAATCTTAAAGAATATTAAATCTTAAATCTCTTGAAAGCAAGAGAAAAGGAAATAGTCACATACAAAGGAAACCACATTAGAATATTAGCTGATTTTTTAGCAGAAAATTTGGAGGCCAGAAAGGAGAAGCAGGATATATTTAAAATGCTGAAAGGGAAAACTTAACAACCAAGAATACCCTAGATGGCAAGGTTACCATTCGGAATTGAGAGGGAATGAATAGTTTTTCAGACAAGTAAAAAATAAAGGAATTAATCATAAGTAAATGGGCCTTATAAGAAATATTAAGGCATATTTTTAAAGTAAAAAGCAAAGGCCATAACTAGATATAAGTAAATATATTTTAAAAAATCTCCCCAGTGGGGTGCCTGGGTGACTTAGTTGGTTAAGCATCCAACACTTGATCTCAGCTCAGGTCATGATCTCATGGTTCATTGAGTTTGAGCCCCTCATCATCTCCATGTGACAGTGTGGAGCCTGCTTGGAATTATCTCTCTCCTTCTCTCTCTGACCCTCCCCTGCTAGCTCTCACTGTCTCTCTCTCAAAATAAATAAATAAGTTTAAAAATATAAAAAAAATAATCTCAATGGTAAAGGCAAATATATTAAAGGCATTACATCAGCCACTTAAAAACCAAGCATAAAAGTTAAAAGACAAAAACAGAAAAAATCAATTATAACTAGAATATGTAGTTTAGGGATACACAAAATAAAAAGATATTAAATATCATGCAAAAACATAAAATATTGAGAAAAGAGACCACAAATGTGTGCTTTTAGAATACCTTTCAACTTATGTGACTATATATATATATATATATATATATATATATACACCTCATAGTAACTGTAAGTCATAAAACCATAATAGATAAAAGAAATAAATAAAAAAGAACCCAAACATAATACTAAAGAAAATATCAAGTCATGAGAGATGAGACCAAGAGAGGAAGAAAGGAACAGAGAAGAAATCCAAAAATAACCAGAAAAAAAAAACTAACAAAATGGGAATAAGAACATACTTATCAATAATTACTTTAAATATCAATGTACTAAATACCCAAATGAAAAGACATAGGGTAGGTGAATGGATAATAAACATGATCCATCTATATGTTGTCTATAAGAGACTTCAAATATAAAGACAAACAAAGCTAAAGGTAAGGGATGGAGAAATATATTCAATGAAAATAAAAGCATAATAAAAGCTGGACTAGCAATACTTACAACAGACAAAATAGGTTTTAAAACAAAGACTATAAGAAAAGACTAGGAAGGGCACTATAGATTAATAAAGGTCAATCTAACAAAAATATACCATTCATAAATATTTATACACCCAATATAGCAATACCTAAATATATGAAGCAAATATTAATAGACATAAAGGGATAAACTGACAGTAATAAATAAGAACAGTAGGGGACATTACTACTCACTTACATCAATGAATAGGTCACCTACACAGAAAGTAAGGAAACATTGGCCTTAAATGACACATTAGACCAGATAGACTTAACAGATAAACACAGAACACCTCATCCTCAAACTGCAGAACATGCGTTCAAGTGCACATAGAATATTCTCCAGGATACTTTAATCCCATGTTAGGCCAGAAAACAAAATCTCAATAAATTCAAGATGACTGAAATCACATAAAACATCTTGTGTGGCCACAAAGGCATGAAATTGGAAATCAATTACAAGAAAAAAAAAACTGGAAAAAAACCCAGAAACATTTGGAGAATAAACATGTTACTGAACAACCAATGGGGTTAACAAAGAAATCCAAAATGAAATCAATAGATACTCTGATACAAATTGAAATATAAACAAAACTTTAAAAAAAATGAGGAAACAGCAAAAGTGGTTTTTTGGAGGGAAAATCATAGCAATACAAGCCTACCTCAAGACATAAGAAGAATCCAAATAAACAATATATACACCTAAAGGAAGTAAAAAATGCAGAACAAACAAAGCTCAAAGTTAGTAGAAGGAAGGAAATAATAAAGATAAGAACACAAATAAATTAGAGACTATAAAAAAATCAATGAAACCAAATGCTGGTTCTTTAAAAAGATAAACAAAACTGAAAAATCTACAGCCAGACTCATCAAGAAAAGAGAGTGCCCAATAAACAAAATCAGAAATGAAGAAGAAGTTATAACTGATACCACAGAAATACAAAGGGTTTTAAGAAACTACTACAAACAATTATATGCCATAGACTGAAAGCCCTAGACAAATTGATAGATTCCTACAAATATGCAACCATCCAAGATGTAATCATAAAGACATAGAAAATCTGAATAGACTAATTATAAGTAATGAATTTTAATCAGTAGTTAAACTCCAAACAACAAAAATCCAGGATGAGATGGTTTCACAGGTGAATTCTATCAAATACATAAAGAAATGTTAGTACCTATCCTTCTCATATTATTCCAAATTTTCCAAACTCATTTCATGAGGCCAGCATTACCTTGATCCAAAAACTAGACGAAGACACCAGAAAAAAAAAACCCAGAAAATTACAGGCAAACTTCATAGATGCAAAAATCCTCAACAAAATATTAGCAAGCTAGATTCAGCAACACATTAAAAGGATCATACACCATAATCATGTGGAATTTATTTCAGGGATGCAAGTATAGCTAAACATCTTCAAATCCATCAGTGTGATGCACCACGTAACAAAATGAGGGATAAAAATGATATCATCATCTCCATCGATGCAAAAGAAGCATTTGACAAAATTCAGCATTTACTTATGAAAACTCTTAACAAAATGAGTATAGAGAAAAACTACCGCAACATAACATAAATATATATATATACACATATATATGTGTATATATATATATGTATACATATATATGTATACATATATATATATATATAAAACAAACCAATAGCTAACATAATAATCAATGGTGAAAAGATGTAATCTTTTCCATTAAGATCAGAAACAAGACAGGGATTTCCATTCTCGTACTAGAAGTTCTAGCTGCATTAAGAAAAAGAAATAAAAGTTATCCAAATTTGAAAGGAAGAAGTAAAACTGTCCCTATCTGCTGATGACATCATACTGTACAGAGAAACCCTAAAAACTTGACCAAAAAAAAAACTATTAAAGTAATAAATGAATTCAGTAAGGTTTCTGGAAACAAAATTAAATACAGAAATATGTTGCATTTCTATACACTACTAACGAGCAATCAGATGGAGAAATTAAAAAGATAATCCCTTTTATAATTATATCAAAAAGAATGAAATACCTACTAATACATTTAGGGAGATAAAAGACTTGTACACTGAAAACGATACAATGTTGATTGAGGAAACTGAAGATGACACAAACAAATGAAAAAATATACCAGGCTCATGGATCAGAAGAATTAATACTACAAAATGCTCACACCACTCAAAACCATGCTCATACCAAAATGCTCATACCAATGCTCATACCAAATTAATATTACAAAAATGCTCATACCACTCAAAACATACCACTCAAACAATCTACAGATTCAATTCAATTTCTATGAAAATACCAATAGCATTTTTAACTGAACTAGAACAAAGAATCCTAAAATTTGTATGAAACTACAAAAGATCTCAGATAGCTAAAACCACATTGAGAAGAAGAACAAAACTGGAGGTATTACACTCCCTGATTTCAAACTAAACTTCAAATCTATAGTTATCAAAACATTATGGTACTAACCTGAAAATAGACCAATAGATCAATGGAATACAATAGTCTACATAAAAATCCATGCATATATGGTCAATTAATCTATGACAAAGGAGGCAAGAATAGACAATAGGGGATTAGTCTCTTCAATAAATGGTGTTGGGAAAACTGGACAGCTACATGCAAAAGAATGAAGCTAGATCACTATCTTATATCATATACAAAAATAAATTCAAAATGGATTAAAGATTAGAATGTAAGACGTGAAAGCATAAAACTCTTAGAAGAAAACATACGCAGTAAACACTTTGACATTGGTTTTAGCAATATTTTTTGGACTAATATCCTTAAGCAAGGGCAACAAACCTAAAATAAAGAAATGAGATTATATCAGACTGAAAAGATTTTGCACAGTGAAAGAAACCAGCAATAAAACAAAGAGGCACCCTACTGAATGGGAGAAGATGTTTGCAAATTACACATCTGATATGAGGTTAATATCCAAAATATATAAAGAACTGACATGACTTTTATTCAAAAACACAACCCAATTAAAAAATGGGCAGAGGACTTCAACAGACATATTTACAAAGAAGACATACAAATAGCCAACAGGCATATGAAAAGATGCTCAAAATCACTAATCATCAAGAAAATGCAAATCAAAACCACAATGAGATAAAACTTCACACCTGTTAAAATGGCTAGCATCAAAAAGACAAAAAATAACAAGTGTAGGCGAGCAAGTGAAGATGAGAGAACACTCATGCACTGTTGGTGGAAATGTCAATTGATGCAACCAGTATGGAAAAAATTACTGACCTTCCGTAAAAACTTAAAAATGGAACTACCATATGATCCTATAATTCCATTACTGAATCTTTCCAAAGAAAATGAAAAAAATTCAAAGAGATATTTGCACCCTAATGTTCAATGCAACATTATTTATAAAAGGCAAGATATGGAAGTAACCTAAGTGCCATTGATAGGTGAATGGATAAATAAGAAGTGGTATATATATACACAATGGGATATTATTCATAAAAAAATGAAATCTTGCCATTTGTGACAACGTAAGTGGACATAGAGCACGTTACACTGAGATAAGTCAGACAGAGAAAGACAAATACTATATGATTTAACTTACATGTGGAATCTAACAACAAGGCAAACAAAAACAGAAATACACTCATATATACAGGAAACAAACTGTTGATTACCAGAGCAGGGAGAGCTTGGAGGGGATGAAACGGATGAGGGGGGTTATGAGGTACAAACTTTTAATTAAAAAATAAGTAAGTCAAGAAACAAAACAAATGAACGCTGGAAGGGAAAAAAAAGGCAAACCAGAAAACAGACTCTTAACTAAACAGAGCAGAGTCTATGGAGGGAGGTGGTGGGTAGAATGGGTTAAATGGGTGGGTGATGGGTATTAAGGAGGGCACTTGTGATGAGCACTAGGTGCTATCTGTATGTGATGAATTACTAAATTTTGCATCTGAAACTAACATTACACTGTTTTTTAACTAAGTGGAATTTAAATAAAAACTTGGAAAAATAGAAATAAATACATAAATAAGTCGTGATACAGTGTACGCCACAGGGAACAGAGTCAATAACATTATAATAATAGCTTTGTATGGTGACAGGTGGTAACTAGACATCATTGGGATCATTTCATAATGTATAAATACGAAGTCATTAAAATGTACACCTGAAATGAATAGGATATGTCAGTTATATTTCAACAAAAATAAATAAAATAGAGAAACTGAATATCGTATTATTTATTTATTTATAATTTATGTTGACATGCAACATTTAATTGACTTTAGGTTGACTTTACTACAACATAGTAATTTGACATGTTTATATGTTATGTTTCACTCACAACAAGTGTAGCTACTCTCTGTCACCACACAACACCAGTACAATATTTTTTATTAGTTTTTTTCATTACTTATATATACGAAACATTTCTGCATTTATCTATTCAGTGCTTTGCATTATATACAAACAATATCAACACATAGATCAGTCTACCCAGTCACCTATTATTTACAGATATCCTGGAATTGAGACTGGATTTATTATATTCTAAAGATAAAGAATCACTGAATAGCTACTTTGAAGGCTTTTTTTTATTCTCTTACATATATTTTTAAACAGAATTTTCTATAAACTAATCTTTTTAAGTTACAGTATATTAAGAAAGATGTTCTAACTTCATATAGTCTTGTTTGAAAGCAATTTTAAGAATCCATAAAGTATTTCAATGGGTAGGCCTACCATAATTCTTTAAATTACCCTCTGTGTGGACATATAGATTAATGTCAATTTCACCTTCCTGACAAAATATTGGTTTGAGAATTCTTGAGAAATATCTTTATAAATCTCTATGATTCTTTCCTTAATGTGACTTTTTGTAAATGGAATTTTGGGGACAAAGGATGTGGATATTTTAGCTTATGAGACTTTGTTATAACTTACATATCACTTGTGCGTAAGAATGTCTAAACATTTTACCTATGACTACACATGTCAAGTTGATAGTTACAATATTCAATTTATAATTTAAATATATTTTTAAATTGTTTGTGAATGTTGACCAATTTCCAATATATTCACCACTCTAATGAATTTGTGTAATTTTTATTATAAAAGCTCTTTTATGTATTTTTCAAATTATTTTTAAATTGCCATTCCATGAACTTTATGTGTTTCATGATTTAACTTTCCTGGCTATCTATCTCCTGTATTTCTGTTGATGCATAAAATTTATCAATCTTTTCTTTTACTGCTTCAGTCATTAGTGTTATATCGAGAAAGGCCCTCCCCAAGTCAGATTTATGTACTTATTAATATTTAACTTTAAAATCACATTTTGTTACTTTTGAACCAATATTTCCCCTTGGTTTAATTTTTTCATATAATATGAGGTAGATATCCAATTATTTTTATTTTTTACATAATTTGAAAAGTGTGCTTTTTATCTCCTGTTTCAGTTTTAAGATATTATAATTATAATTTTCATAAAAATTTGTGTCTGATTCTGAACTTTCTATTATATTTCACTAATTAATGATCTACCTTATTTTGTCAGTATCACACTGTTATAATTACTAATGCTTTATAGCATCTGATAGTTTAATCCAACCTCACTACTCTTCTTTTTCAAAACTGGGTTTACTTTCTCATTTATTAATTAAATCAATAAATTATAACTGTCCCTAATCTAAAAAACCTACTGGGATATCAATTTAATAGAAATTAAGGCTTTTCAATATTTAGCCTATGACACAAAATATGGGGGGGAAACCAAGTTTCTGGTAAAACTTTCCGCACCCGTACTTCTTGCTCCTTTTTTGACAATTATTTTCATTTCTCCCATAGATATTAATTTCATATCTTTGAAATTCCCTAAATCCCTTAAAATTTTTCATTTTGTAATGAAATATTCAATTTCACTGAAGTTTTTAAATACCACATATTGATATTACCATCCTATATCTCATTTCTGATACATAGTATATTTGTGTATTCCATTGTAATCCTGAAATACTAGATTTCTGTACACTTTTAAGTATGTCAGTAGGCTCTTGCCATTATTTCTACTATCTACTTTCCATGAAAATGCTCTTTTTAAAATGTGGAGCTGTGGGTACACTGACAGTCTTTTTTCTGGTCCTATTTTCATTCTTTATTAAAATAAACCTTCTACATTTTTGTTTTCTCAATATATAAGGTCTTTTACAAATTCTAGACATTCTCCCCCCTCTGAGATTCATAATCATTTCTTTTTTAGGTCTCGTAAAAATAAAAGAATGGAAAACGTTCTACTTCTGGACCATGTGCCTAGAAGATATCAAACTGAATGTTATGTTTCCCCAAAATGTTAAAACCAGTTGAGGTTGTTAAAGAACCATGAATTTTCAGGGACCTCAGTATGTCAGATCATCAGTGGACTGGAGACTTTCTTAGGAAGGAAAAATGGGACTTGTTTCAATCAGTCAATGATCTCATACCTTCTTAGAATTTTCCTTCCAGAACGTTGTCTTCTTTATATTGATAGGGTAAGCATGATGAAACCCCCTCCCCTTTAGGGCTTAAAATATGCTGACTTTCCCCAATGTTTTATAGTTTTAAGAGTACAGGTCTTTCACCTCTTTGGTAAGGTTTATTCCTAGGTATCTTATTGTTTAGGTGCAATTATAAATGAGATCAATTCCTTGATTTTTCCATCTCTTCCAGGTTGTCCAATTTGTTGGCATTTAGTTTTTCATAATATTCTCATAATTGTTAGTATTTCTGTGGTGTTGTTTTTCTCCTCTCTAATTTGTGATTATATTTATTAGGGCCCTTTCTCTTTTCTTTTTGAAAAGTCTGGGTAGAAGTTATCAGTTTTATTAATTTTTCTACGAAGTAGCTCCTGGTTTCTTAAATCTGTTCAATTGCTTTTTTTTTAGTTTCTGTATCATTTATTTATGCTCTGATCTTTATTATTTCTTTCCTCCTCCTGGCTTTATGCTTAATTTGTTGCTCTTTTTCTACTTCCTTTATGTATAAGGTTAGGTTGTTTATTTGAGATTTTTCTTGCTTCTCAAGGTAGGCCTGTAGTGTTATATACTTTCCTCTTGTGACTGACAGCTTTAACTGCATCCCAAAGGTTTTTTATGGGTGTGTTTTCATTTTCATTTGCTTGCATGTAATTTTTTATTTCTTCTTTGATTTCGTGGTTGACCCATTCACTGTTTAGCAGCATATTGTTTAATCTCCATGTATTTGTGATCTTTCTAAATTTTTTCTTGTGGTTGACTTCTAGTTTCATAGTGTTGTGGTCAGAAAAGGTAGATGGTATGATTTCAATCTTTTTGTATTTGTTGAGGCCTGATTTATGGCCTAGTATGTGATTTATTCTGGAGAATATAACATGTGCAGTCAAAAAAATGTGTATTCTGTTGTTTTAGGATGGAATGTTCTGAATATATGTGTTAAGTCCAATAGATCTAGTGTGTCATTCAAAGCCACTATTTCCTTGTTTTTCTTGTTTTCTGTTTAGATGATCTATTCATTGAAGTAGATAGGGGTGTTAAAGTTCCCTATCTGTGTTATTATCAATTAATTTCTTTAGGTTTTCTATCAATTGTTTTATATACTTGAGGGCTTTCATGGTGGGTGCATAAATATTTACAATTGTTAGATCTTATTGGATTGTCCCCTTTATTATGATATAGGGCCTTTTTTAAATCTCTTGCTACACTCTTTGTTTTAAAGTCTAGTCTGAACAATATAAATATTGCTACTCCAGCTTTCTTTTGACCCCCATTTGCATGATAAATGTTTCTCTACTCCTCACTTTCAATTGGCAGGTGTCTTTGGGTCTGAAATGAGTCTCTTATAGGTGGCATATAGATGGGTTTTATTATTATTTTTTTATCAATTCTGACACCCTATGTCTCTTGATTGGAGCATTTATTCCATTTACATTCAAAGTAATTATTGATGGATATGTATTTATTGCCACTTTGTTGATTGTTTTGTTGTTGATTCTGGAGATTTTCTCTGATACTTTCTTGTCTTTGTCACTTTTGATCTGTCTCTCCTTTCCCCTCAAAGAGTACTCTTTAATATTTCTTGCATGGCTGGTTTAGTGGTCAAGGACACCTTTATTTTTGTTTGTGGGGGATGCTCTTTATCTCTCCTATTCTGAATGATAGCCTGGCTGGATAGAAAATTCTTGGTTGCAGATTTTTACCCTTTAGCACTTTGAATATATCATGCCACTCCTTTCTGGCTTGCCAAGTTTCTGTTGAGAAATCTGAAGCTAGCCTTGTGTGTCTGCTCGTGTAAGTTAAGGCATTATTTTCTCTGGCTGCTTTCAAGATTTTTCTCTTTATCACCATATTTTGCAAATTTAATTATAATATGTCTTGGTGTTGGCCTGCTTTTATTGATTTTGATGGGAATTTTCTGTGCCTACTGGATCAGTATATCTATTTCCTCTTAGATTAGGGAAGTGTTTAGCCATTATTTCCTCAAATAAATTTTCTTCCTCCTTTTTTCTCTCTTCTTCTCCCTGGACTCCTATAATATGAATGTTAGTACATTTGATGGAGTCCCTGAGTTCCCTAAGTCGATTCTCCTGTTGCATAATTCTTCTTTCTCTCTTTTGTTCAACTTTATTATTTTCCATTATTTTGTCTTCTATGTCACTAATTCATTCCTCTGATTCTTCTGGCCCACTGTTCATTGCATCAAGCCTGTTTCCAATCTTGTTTATTTCATTATTCATCTCCGACTGATTCTTTTTAACTTTTTTATCTCTGTGGTAAGAGTCTCACTGATGTCTTGTTTTCTCAAGTCCAGTGAGTATCCTTATAATCGTTGCTTTAAATTTTCCATCAGGCATATTACTTCTATCTGTTTTGCTTAGATCTCTGGATGTACATTTCACTTGGGATAAATTCCCAAATTTTGCCTAGATACCTTAAATATCCAACTTTAGATACCTAAGGTAGAATGGTTAAGTACATGAAAATTTTGGCATTTTTGTCTAAGTCTGAGTCTCTGCCTTCTCTGTTTTAGAAAAGCCGGGTATGTCTCATGCTCCTGAAACTAACAGTTTTATGATGAAAGGAACTGAATATGACACAAAGAAATGGAAAGATATACCATGTTCATGGTTTGGAAGAAGAAATGTTATTAATATATCTATACTACTCAAAGCAATTCACACATTTAACCAATCCCTATGAAAATACCAACAGCATTTTTCACAGACTTGGAACAAATAATCCTAAAATCTGTATGGACCCACAGAAGTCCATGAATAGCCAAAGCAATTTTGAAAAAGAAAAGCAAAACTGGAGGCATCACGATTTTTTCAGACTTCAAGTTATATTACAAATCTGTCATGATCAAAACAGTATGTTACTGACACAAAAATAGACACAGACCTCAATAGAAGAGAATAGAATACCCAGAAATGAACCCAGTACTATATGGTCAATTAATCTTCAACAAAGCAGGAAAATGGTAAAAAGACAGTATCTTCAACACACGGTGTTGGGAAAACTGGACAGCAACATGCAAGAGTAAAACTGGACCACTTCTTACATCATACATAATAATACACTCTAAATTGAATAAGACCAAAATGTGAGACCTGAAACCATAAACATCTTGGAGGAGAACATAGACAGTAACCTCTTTGACATTGGTCATATCAACCTCTTTCCAGATATGTCTCCTAAGGGAAGAGAAACAAAAGTAAAAATAAACTATTGGAACTTCATCAAAATAAAAACCTTCAGCACAGCAAAGGAAACAATCAACAAAACTAAAAGGAAAACTATGGAATGAGAGAATTGATTTGCAAATGAAATATCTGATAAAGTATTAGTATCCAAAACATATAAAGAACTTCTAAAACTCAACACCCCAAAAACAAATAATCCAGTAAAAAAAATGGGCAGAAGACATGAATGGGCATTTCACCAAAGGAAACATAGAGAGCACCTACGTGGCTTAGTTGGTTGAGTGCCCAACTTTGGCTCAGGTCATGAGCTCACAGTTTGTGTGTTCAAGTCCCACAGCAGGCTCTGAGCTGCTTTGGATTCTGTGTCTACCTCTTTCTCTGTCCCTCCCCTTCTCGCACTTTGTCTCTGTCTCTCAAAAAATAAAAATAAATTGTTAAAAAAAGTTTGTTAAAGGAAAACATACAGATAGCCAACAAACACATGGAAAGATGCTCACCACCACTCATCATCATGAAAATCAAAACTATAATGAGATCTCACCTCACACATGTCAGCATGTCAAAAATCAAAAACACAAGAAACAACGCAAGGATGTGGAGAAAGGGGAACACTCTTGCACTGTTGGTGGGAATGCGGCCACGGAGTTTCCTCAAAAAGTTAAAAATAGAAACTACTCCATGATGCAGTAATCACACTACTGTATATTTACCGCCCACCCGCAAAAACAAAAACAAAAAACCCCTCTAATTCAAAGGGATACATGCACCCTGATGTTTATAGCTGCAATAGCCAAATTACGAACAACAGCCTACGCGTCCATTGACTGATGAATGGATAAGGAAGATGTGGTATACATATACAATGGAATATTCCTCAGCCATAAAGAAGAGAGGCAAACCAAAAATAAACTCTTACCTATAGAGAACAAATAGATAATTAACAGAGGCAGGGTAGGTGGGGGGATGGGTAAAATAGGTGATGGGGATTAAGGAGTGTACTTGGTGTGATGAACATAGGGTGATGTAGAGAAGTGTGGAATCGCTATATTGTACACCTGAAACTAATATTACACTGTAGGGTAACTAACTGGAAGTTAAATAAAAACTTAAAACAAAAAACAAAACCCTGACTCGACTTCTCAGTAAAATACTCTTTTTTCACTTATCTGTGTTCCTTTGCCTGGCAGCTTCCTCAATCCCCAGACCTGGTGGTCTCTGCCTTATTCTCTAATATCCCATTTTCTTGATTCTCAAATACCATACATTTTTAAGACACACCATGGATTTAATAAAAGTCTTTATTAAAGGAAGATATTAATAAAAATAAGGATGATATAAAATTATTTATACTAATTTCAAGCCAAAATCTGATTTCAGAATTTTGAAATTGGGGGATAATGAACTTAGGCTCTATATCAAATGGGTTAGGTGCAAATCGTCCATGACTTACTGTCCAATGATCTTGGAATTTCCTTGGATTTCAGTTTCCTTATCCTTATAATGGATGATAATATATAGTAATAGATAATTAGATATAATAATAATAATGGTTAATAACAGAACCTAACTCAGAGAGTGATTGTGATGATTAAAATAACCAAATTAAATATGCCTCTAACTCAGAGTTTGACAGAAAACAATTACTCGAAAATGTTGGTTACTCTAAGTGTAAAGTAATTATTGAAGATTGGCATGAAATATTTTTTATACAATACTATAATAAAAGGTACATGATTAATATTAACTTGTATGATGATTTCAAAAAGTTCTAAAAGCAGGAACATCCACTTACTTTGAATTGCCACAGATAAACTAACCTCAAAGAAAGGGAGTTTATATACCTAAGGTAGAATGGCTAGGTACATTAAAAATGCTGATAATCTATAAACTCCTATTTAAGACTTCCCAAAATGCTTCTCATAATGCTTTAAACATTTGCTTTCGCACTTTCAACAATAGCTTAATTATGGAAAGAATCTAAATGCCCATCAACTCACGAATGGATAAAGAAGATGTGGTTTATATATACAATGGAATACTACTTGGCAATGAGAAAGAATGAAATATGGCCTTTTGTAGCAACATGGATGTAACTGGAGAGTGTTATGCTAAGTGAAATAAATCATACAGAGAAAGACAGATACCATATGTTTTCACTCTTACGTGGATCCTGAGAAACTTAACAGAAGACCGGGGGCGGGGGGAAGGGGGAAAAAAGTTACAGAGAGGGAAGGAGGCAAACCATAAGAGACTCTTAAATACTGAGAACAAACTGAGGGTGGATGAGGGGTGGGGGAGAGGGGAAAGTGGGTGATGGGCATTGAGGTTGGCACCTGTTGGGCTGAGCACTGGGTGTTGTATGGAAATCAATTTGACAATAAATTTCATATAAAAAATTAAAAAAGTAAACACATTTGCTTTCTCTGCCCTCAGTGAACCCATCCAGCAAGCACAAAATCAAGACTACAGGTGGCCGACTTTTTTATTTTCTAACTTTATATGTTCTTTGTTGGGTTACAAACTACCACAATTATCAAATCTGAATACTCTACAACATTATCTCCTTTGCTGTCTGGATTTTCCTCAAGTGTCTCCTTATACCCCTGTCTCTTCCTAATAAAATGTAATAAAACATTGTAAAGGTCGTGTGGGAAATGAACATTTCAAACAGTAGCGCTTACAAACTAGAGACTCAGAATATACTGTTTTTTCCTCTCCAAAGTCACATCAAGCTCAATGGGTAACTATTTAATCTTCAAGTGGCAATAAAACATCTGGAAAAAGTGGAATTAAATGGCTCTTTGAATTACATTGTGATTTTTCCTGTCATTATCCTCTGACTCATCTTTCATGACTATCTCCATTGTGATATACTTGAAATCTCCTGAATAAATGTAACGTCAGTAAGAATATGTAGTTGCTTCTAAGTAAAACTTTTTTTCAGAAGTTTCACCAAATGGTTAAAATACAATATATGAAATGGCTTTGGTGATTACGGAATGTTTTCAAATAATATAGCTTCCAGGAAAATGACATTAACTAATATTTTTGGTTTGACATAAACCTGTATTTTCTAAACATTCAAAGAATACAGAGCATTTTTTGTACTTGCATTTGATTTCAGTAAATAATATGCCTAGCCATTCATTTTTTTAATGTTCGTGTAACTAAAATGAATATGGGGGATGAGAGGGCAATTTAGTCTTGCACAAAGATATCACTGCACTATTTGGATATTACAGTAAATTAGAAAAGGCGTTTCTAATTAGAGTAGTACACACACACACACACACACACACACACACAATAAATGTACATGCAGTCTACAACAAAACACTGCCAGAGTCTTCTTTTAAAATGAGACCCTTTCCAATCTGTTGTGTTGAGCAATATTTATAATATCAACAGACATGAGCTGATTGAAAACACAAAACAAGGACAGAAAGACACAAGGAAACATGTTTTTACTGTGTGACTTTTGACCTATAGCACATGGAATTTATCTCAGTAAAGTAGTCCATTTCTCTCCTTCTCTGTCTCTCTCTCTCCACGTGTGTGTGTGTGTGTGTGTGTGTGTGTGTGTGTGCGCGCGCGTACTACTTCAAGTAACCACAGAAGTGCTCAAAATTATAGTTTATGGTAATTTATCATAGGAACTTTTCTTCTCATTATTTCATAGATCCCTAAGGATCTAAAGTGCAATTAGAATAACTCCTCAACCTGGAGTTTCCAAACTTTCTTATTTTGTGGCACTCATATTCTTGGGCTAAAAGAAATATGTGAGTCTTGTTTATTAAGCAGATATGTCCAAACAGCAAATATTTATGTCCTAAAAAAATTAGTGGCCAAATGACTAATATATATTAATGAAAATAAACCTTATTTTTATTTCATTCTTTAATTACCACAGTTTCTTAATAATGAGATGTTCATACCTGCTAAACCTGGCATAATTTCTCAACGTTTAGAATAAGATGGAACACATTCATCATCATTTTATGTTCCTCACTGATTTTTGTTGCACTTGCTTTTTATCACAGCAACCACCAAAAACTAAGCTTTGCAAAAATATGATGTCGCAAAAAGTAATATATATGATTTAAGGCTGAAACTGTAAATAAATAGCCTCATTCAAGTGGTTTGTTCTGTGTCTGACAGTCTGTGTTGTCTTTGAAAAATTTTAAATATGTGGTGATTTACTGGAATTTTACTGAAGAGTTTTGGACCATCTTTGTACACAATTTGGGAACCATGACCTGAAATAATTGTTTCTTATCATAAAAATTCAAGGTATTTTATTCAACAGAGGCTTTTGTGTTGTATTACAAATGGAGTGTCATGGAAAGCTATGACAAGTTATTTCCTCAAACAAAGAAAAACAGCTAGATGAAATCCTTCCTTCTCCCCATAAAACAATATTGTAAGCATAATAACACAAATTTATATGCAATGCTACTGGTGACTGGCTTATTGTTTTGCCTGGCCATCTTCTCAAAATGGCTAGGGGGACATGGGTGGGATGTGAGAGGTAGCAGCTAACGTTCCTATTCTCTTGTGAGGTGTGGGATAGGGTATGAAAGGGAGAAGAAGGCTGGATGAAAGATCCAGGGGACTCCACTCTAAGAAATGGGGAGAGGGATGATGGGTCTTCTCATCTCCAATATTCTCCCATGCTTGTATTCCAAAATCTGGCCAACAAATACACCTAAATAGGTGATTCCTTAAGGATATGATGCAATCCAGGAAGCCCACAGGTAGCCAACGGTTCCAGAAACATCTCATCAGTACTTAAGCAAGGTCATGCAAACACCACTAGATGGTGCCAGACCAAGGAAGAACTAGGATTTGTCTAAATTTTGTATTTTATTCCCAATTCCTAGTCAGCCAGTGCATAGACTCATTCTGGCTTACTTTGTTAACTTGCATTTTAGATAATTTAATATTTTGGATCCACTCTGAGTTATCCCAGGAAATTTAACTATACACTGTATTAGATATCTATTGCAAGGCAGGTCTATAGCAACACAAGAGTTATACAGATAATTAGTATTCCATAATTCAGAGTAGAGAACATCTTCGAGGGTTTCTAACAAGTGATAAGAACCTGAGTTTATTCATCCAGATTCTTAGCCATAAGCCAGATCCTTATTCCCAGCTCCATTATAGCACCAAATATAAGGATCCAAACTATGGCAATACGGTCAGGCCTTGGAGAACTCAGAAAGCCTGATGGAACCTACTAGTCATGCCATAAGACAGGTGTTCTCCAGAGATAACACAATACCCTGCCATTCTAAAATATAATTGAACCTGTTTGGAGTAGTTTTAGAGAATATCATCAATTTTTTCAATATTTATTTTTATAACCATTTTATTGAATTTGTAATATTCTTGACTAGTGCTTTGGATATCATATTATTGTCAAACTTGTGTTCTTTATTATATAATATTTATACCTCTTATTTTCTCTCTTTTCTAACTGAAGTGACTAGAATTTTCAGAATAATTTTAAATGATATGACTGATAGGAACAAATTTAGACTATTCCTGACTTTAATGGAAATTGTTAGAGTATTGTACTATTAAATATATTGCTAGCAACATTTTACAATGTAAATATTACACAACACATGTTGATGCATTTAATATATACCTTTCATTTACCATCATATAAATACACAATTTTTTGTCAGCATGCCTGTCTAAAAACAGGTTACTATTTCTCAAAAGTACATTCTATGACATAAAAAAGTGCAATATGACAGGAAACAGACTCTATTAATAGTGCTTTCTTGCTTGCATTAAAATAATAATAGTAACAAAGCAATTCAAGGCAAGTAGCATTCCTCAATACTTCTCTGTGTATTTATTACTGCTTATTTTCCTAACCGCAAATATTTGAATTTATGGCCTAGCACTGACTAGTTATAACCAAAAAGTCAAACTTGAACCTCTGATACTTAATCAAATGGACTCATTAAAAAGAATAAAAACTCAATTAGCACTGATGTTTGTAGTAACAAGAAGTATTAGACAGTTTAAGTTTAATAACTTTCTTTAATCTGTTGAAATTAAAGCAAATAACCAACAGGCCAAAACATAGATGCCAGGGCTTTGATAACCTACCAGATGGTGGGCAGACTACAAAGCAGAGATGAGACTCAACTCATTTAATTTTGCTACTTGTCAGCTGTGCTGATAATATGAAGGGTGGCAGAAACCATTAAAAGGAAGTGATGAAGTATGTCATTTATTTAAATGACAGAGTCCTTTATTAGTGCCTATTTATCATAGATAAATTAAAGTGAAGGGTGGGAATAGTTTATAGACATAGTTAAATAGTTAGCACATATCCAGGGCTCAAGAGAAATATGATAGCAGCTCTAGGAGATCAATGGGTCTGAAAAATTTGGGTCTTCTAAAATCATTGCTGTACACATACAAATACAATTAGGACCCCTATGGAATATCTTTCTTTGACCATTCTCCAATTTCTATTTCTCCCTCACTGTTTCAAAGTACATTCTGGCTTCAGACATCATTCACTTTAGCTATTGTCAATAAATATTTTCTTCAACTTTCTTTCAAACTACAGGTGAGAGGTAAGGATATAAACCAAGAACTATATTTCTAAAGAAGTTTATTAAAACACTGAGATAACACTGTGATGATTGAGCTAGACTCGCTTACTAAAGGCTAATTGTTCTTCCCTGATTTGAAAGCAAATGGATTTGACATTGTATCCATTACCTTAAATATCTCATAAAATTATGAAACATTACCATTAAACAAGATTTTGCAAAAACCTTTGCTTGCAGAGTACATATAAATAGCTATAGATATAAGATAAAAGCTGATTCAATGTATTTAATTTCCTAGTAATTAATTGAGGTGGGGGGACTGCCTTTATAATTTTTTATAAAGTGGTATTTGTTCTGCCCAACCCTATTATTTGGGGTTTGATTTATAAATGTGATATTCTTGCTCGCTTTTAAATTGTGTTATAGTTACAAAAAAAAAAAGATTTAGGCAACTTTGTAACTGACAAAGTTTGTGTGGAAGAGGAGAGAAAAAATGACTACCCATAGAGATCTAACTGTAAACATTTAAGAAGGAGACAACTGAGAAGTTACCCTGGGAAAACTAAATATTTTCCATTATATTTAGCTTTTCAATAAATGAGAGGGAGTTTGTGGTCAACAATGCAACACATTTAAAGCAATCGGTATGTCAGAGATACCTGTTCACAGTGATGAAACCTTCTGCTTTCTGATATGCCTGTGCAATGAGAAACACTGATTTATGATTCTGGTAATTTGGGGATGTGTTATGATAAGCGTGGTCTCTCAGAAAAATCATGAAATGAGCCTGCTTTCAGAAAGAGGGATGCACAGCTGCAGGGGCCAATTCCAGACCTTCACTGAAAGCAAACCCCAAGAAGAAAGAAATCTGTAATATTTTATCCTGAGGTTTATAGTCTTTCCTCAACAGGTGATCCAACGGAACTTTTACTTGAGGTGTATTATCTCCCAATATTCTGTATCCTTAGCCTTGGTACTCTAATTACTTCTTACATTAAGATTTCCTTTACCTGGCAGGTAACCTAATTCAATAATTGTAGTTACCAACTATATTCTTCCTTTAAACTACTATTTCTGTGTTGCAACTTTGTTCTTGTAGCAACTCCATGACAAGTTCATTGCTTTCTGGTTCCAAAGACCCAGTTCCTGCTCCATTACTAAACTTCATGAATCTTCCTACCTTGAGAGCAATAGTGTCCTTGTGGATTATAATAATTCTCATCCGTGTCTGCAAAAGAAGGGCATTCTTCTAGGAGGAAAAGTTTCTTGCTGCAATCCTACTCAATGGTCTGTAAAGTAAAATTACGCTCTTTTGTATCTCCATGTACTCACATGGTGCAACTCTGCCCAGGTCCCAAAGGATGTAAATAAGATATTGCTATTGTGGTGCACAGCTTGACCTGGGAAGCTATGGCAGGCTTTGTCCCCAGTTCTTTGCCTCTGAATATAACCATCTGGCCACCATTCATTTTCATGTCATTTCCCTCTACCTTGATTTTCTCTCACAGTTTAAGAGCTGACAATGAATTTTATTCTGCCTGACCAACATTTTGCTTTGGCTTTTTCCCCTTCAATTCTCCATTCTGTAGCCCACAGGACCACCTCTACTGAAAAATAAAATGTCCCTACTCAACTGGAAAATAAAATGTCCCATTAGTAGACACAATATTTCCATTCAATGTACTAATTGACTGCTAATTTGGGGACACAGGTAGCATACAGTATTTGACAAAACTGTTATGTTTAAGTAAGCACCCTTATTCTCTAGAACACCCCTGGTGTGCCCAAGTGCTACTCCCCCGGAGTGCTACTCCACACACTTGCACAAATACAGGTGCGTGCACACACATATAAGGAGAAGGAGGTTGTGGGAGCATGGTAGCCATGGAGATATCTTCTTTCAATAAAACTGCTGCAATTCATTGGAATGGACATGTGTAGGCTTATCTCCCTCCTCCCTGAAAATCCTTGCCTCCTTAGTGATTTGTAAAATTAATGTCACTAAGCCTTGTAGATCATATTCTATCTCAACCTAAGGATCTTGGCTTGTGCAAAATCATTTTATTAGCTGATCATAAGAATACCTATATTTTGTAGGTAGGGACACTGGATTGTGATAGTAGAGGCCAAGAGTATGAGCTTTGCTGTCAGACAAAAGCTCAAACTGTACTGCTTTCCAGTTTCTGGACTTTGTGTACGCTTTATATCTCAAAACCTCAGTACTTTTATCTCTAAATGGGGATAATAATGCTTCTCCATAAGCTTGCTGTGGGAAGTAATGAGTCAATATTTATATTGTGCCACCTTGCTGGGTACATACTATATAATTAATAAATGAGTGCTCGTATTGTGTTGCTATTGTCATTATGGTGGCTAACCGGAAGCTGAACACTTAATAAAAAAGAAAACAATTTCTCTCAGTCAATTAATATGAACATTTTCACCTATAATACAATTCTATGGTAGAAGTAAATTCTGTTGCCAGATTATATAACTAGGAAAACTATTTTTCCAAATCAGAGAAAAATAGTGCAGAAAGTTTCACAATTGAAAAAGAAATCCAAATAAATGCTAAGCCAGAATGGCTTGGGGATTAGCAATCAGAAAATCTGCTAAATATAAAGCATGGATGTTTATAATATTATCTTTTTCTTTTCCTAAAGTTATGTGTCAGTTTTTTCTTCATTATAAAAATTCCTAGGGGAAAAAACACGGAAGATAAATAAAAACCTGTATTATAATTTTTAAGGGGAAAAATGTACAAACTATAATGTCTTCCTTTAAAGCCCTGAGATTTTTATGATGCAACATCACAAGATAACACCTACTTGGATTGCAGCATAAAATATAGGTTTCTAGTATTTGTTGTTTTATTCCATGTAGTTAATAAAGTTGCTTGTATAGTGATTTTGCAACCAATAGTTCAGTTACATAAATGACTTAGCTCTTACAGTATCTCAAATAACCTATGATATCTAGGTCAAAAATGCTGTTTTAACAATTTGAGACTTCTGTGCTTTTCATCGATCAGAAATCAATTCAGATTAACAAATCAGAACGAAGCTTAGTGCTTCCCACAGATTAAAAAACACGTCTTCAGATACGACAAAATGCAGTCAGGAACAAACAAGAGTGCTAAATGCAGTTAAAGAAATGCACTGCTCTCTCAAGGTTTGTTTTTTTTTTCATCTGTCAGAACAAAATAAGAGAAAATAATTCACAAAGTTATAAAATATCATAGTGTTTCTGATGAAAGAGTCACCATTTTAATGTCTCTCCTTCCCACCCAGCTGAGAATGCAGGCAATAAAGGCATTCGGTCCAACTTAATATTTTCAGAGCACTGGCAACAAATCTCCGAGGTTCTCAGCCTGACCCAGGCACAGGAGTTGAAGTACTCAAAGCCCATCAATGTGATGATGCAAGGGACTATGTCACTCAGCCAGATGCCTTGGAAGATGGGGGCTGGCCCTATGGTGGGCACAGGGAAAGGAGTTTGGGGCCAGCGGTGGCTTCTTGGAACTGGGGGATCTCGAAAGGTCTATCTTCTGACTGCTTCTGTCAACTCAGAAAAATTAGATAATCTGTCCCAGAAAGAGGAAATGACTTGCACAGGGTGGGCATAAGCTCTGCAAAGGGCAGAAGCCTTCTCAGTCCTATTCATTTGGGGTTTACAGACTCTTAGAGGAATACTTGACATATAAGAAGTCTTGATAACTAGTTATTAAATGAATAGGAACTTACTTAGGGATAACTTTTTTTTCTGCCATCAATTTGGCCAATTTCATTTCACACTTGAAGAATACTGGACTGCACGATATTTCGTCAATATCTTTTTTCTTCTCTTTTTGGTTTCCAATAGATATTTTGTCAAAAATCCTTTTTAAAAAGAAGTCAGTTTAAGTATAACTACTGAGTAACTGTAGGAATGGTTCAATTGCAATGAAAAAAATTATGGCAAAACAGGAAAAATTTCCCTGGAACTCACTGCAATGGTGAATTAAATGACTTTATTTTGCAGTTTAATTTTATGTCTTTCATATGTATAGAACTATAAGATTTCAAAGTAGGGAACATAAATTATAAGTTTACACTGTTATATTTAAATTGATGAATAACTGATTCCCCAATATTTTGGAAGTGAACCAACTGCAGCTTCCAAACAATGGATAACAATTAGAAACAAACAATAAACATAAAAAAAAATTTAAAAAGAAGCCTGCTTCAGATTCTGTGTCTCCCTCTCTCTCCACCCCACCCCTGCTTGTGCTCTGTCTCTCTGTCTTTCAAAAATGAATAAGCATAAAAAATTGAAAAAAAAAACAATTAGAAACAATGGATAACAATTAGAAACAAACAAACATACACATCCCTGCCCCCCAAAAAGCCTATACCCAATTCAGTGTGCTGTGGAAAGTCAAACCTTGTGTAGCAAAGACAGTAACTTCTCCTTACAGTAGAGTATAAGCCAAATAAAGATGAAAATAGTGAACGAAAGGAGTGATTCAGGTTACAGTTTCAAAGTCTTTAGAAAGATTATATTTCTACAGTAAATTGACTTGAATAAAGAGAAGTAAGGAAACCCATCTTTAAAATTACTATTGAATAATGAAAGTAATAAAAACTTAGGTTATCTTTTAGCATCCAAGAATTTTCATATATTAATAGAACAAGGGCTTATTCATATACGTCCATTTTTAAAAATTTGTTCATTCATTTATCCAACCATCTATTTGTCCATCCATCCGTCCATCCATCCACCTACCCCATCCACCCATCCATTCCCCGATCCGTGTGTCCATCCATACATCCAAGCTTTTGTTAATTTAGCTACTAAGTGCTAAGCCTTGCAGATTTAGTGATGTAAACTAGTATCCCCATCTTTCTTTAATCCTAAAGAGATAGACAAACATTTGATAACTAAGTAACCAATTAATAATTAAAGTTGTGATAAATACCATAACGTAGAAATGCCAACAGGCATGACTGCTTATAGCAGGAGTTTCTGACCTTATCTGGGGCTCAGAAAAGCCATTCTTGGAGAAATTATTCTGAAGGAGACATTCAAATCCATTATTTAGTGGGAGGGCATGGTAGACGAGATGGGGAGCAATTTTGAAAGAAGGAGGGACATTTGCAGGACTGTGAAAAGAAAAGGACCCAAGGACCTATGAGAAATTTTAAGAAAAAGAATGTGACTAAAAGGAAGAGAATAAAAGAAAGAGAGGGTACTCCAAAGGGAGATGTTGGGAGATCATACATGGTCCTGTTGGCCAGCTTAAAGAGCTGGGCCTTAATCCTAAAAGCAATAGGAAGACGCTGAAGAATGTGAAGCGGGGTAAGATATGGGCATATGAATGTCTTTCAAAGATCATTCTCATTGGATGTGGAGAACAGATTATGGGCAATGTAAAAATAGGCAGAAAATGTTTAAGACATTATTTCTGCAAAGAGAAGATTATGGATTTGATTAGAATCCTAGTGGTAGACATAAAGAGAAGTAAATAACAAATAGAGATTTCAGACATAAGCAACATGTTGTTCAGAAAGACGTTTGGTCTGGATTTTAAATACTTGGGGGAGAAAATTGGTTTCCTTACTTCTTTTGTAAGAATCTAGAATTTGGAAGTACTGATTTCTTTCAGATTGAATCCAGAAATTCAGCTCCCAGAAGGAAAATCTGATACAATATTCATGCTGACTGCTGACCACTTTTATTAGCTGGTGAAGTGTCAGGCCCTTTGTGAAAATGTTATTTTTATTTTTTATTTTTTGTACCTGACGGTCATTTTCCTTTTTGTGTTGTAAGTTCTTTGCCTATCATATAGTCCCATAGTTTTGTGGTTTTGAAAGTGTGTTTCCTGATGAAGGAGTATTAATATATACCTGGAAAATGTTTCATTGAGCAAATTTAAACTGATTTTGATTTTGCCAGACATCTTTGAGTCACCACTATTAGTCTAATGTGTGAGGGGGATACAGTAATGACACATTTTCTTAGTGATTTGAACATGGCCAATTCCTCCAAGATCATCTTTTACAACTAGAACTTTATGAATTATTTTTACGCAACTCTGTTAAATAGTAGTCTCTCGTTCTGAGCAGTACCTTTTATTCAATAGTCTAACCTGGCTTAGAAAAACAAATTCGGAGTGCCTGAGTGGCTTAGTCAGTTGAGTGTCGACCTTTAATTTTGGCCCAGGTTATGATTTCATGGGTTCATGAATTTGAGTCCCGTATAGGGCTCTGTGCTGACAGCATAGTGTCTGCTTAGGATTCTCTCTCTCTCCCTCTCTCTCTCTGTCTTTCCCCTGCTCTCTCTCCCTCAAAAGAAATAAATAAGCATTAAAAAAATAGCCACATGGTCTTTCCTGGGAGATTTCATAAGATTTGTCTAGAAATACTTTAAAATGTTCATATGCTTTACAGGATGCTAAATCGTGAGCAAACTGGGATGCACCACTTATAACTCCGTTGCAGTGGCCATTTGGGAGAAGTTTATCATATGTTTAGCAGGTAAATTTCCATATTTGTGGTGGCATTGGTTCTGTGTATGGTGTGGTAGGTTTGCATGTAGGGTGAAGGCTGTGTTCACAAGGAGGGTGAGCAGTACTAATCTAGTCTTTCAGATTATAATCAATGATCTAGCCATGGTAGTGTGTGGAAAAGTAGTTAAGAATAGGGAGGCAAAGGGGTTTTTCTTGCTTCTTCTACTCACTGCTTCCTATCCTTACCCAAATTATTATCCTTATTACCTATGATTCTGAATACACTTATCGCTTATATAAAACTTTCTAGCCTGAGTCCACATTCTGGAAATCTAAAGCAATCAAAACACTGAACTCTACTTCTAAAAACATTTTGTTTTATAATTTGCTGCCCCTGCTGGTCAGATAATTTCTCTATCCATCTGACTTTAAGATATATACACAAAGAAATTGTAGTTTGGGGCGCCTGGGTGGCGCAGTCGGTTGGGCGTCCGACTTCAGCCAGGTCACGATCTCGCGGTCCGTGAGTTTGAGCCCCGCGTCGGGCTCTGGGCTGATGGCTCAGAGCCTGGAGCCTGTTTCCGATTCTGTGTCTCCCTCTCTCTCTGCCCCTCCCCTGTTCATGCTCTGTCTCTCTCTGTCCCAAAAATAAATAAACATTGAAAAAAAAATTTAAAAAAATAAATAAAAAATAAATAAAAAAAAAATAAAAAAAAATAAATTGTAGTTTATATACACAATGGAATACTACGTGGCAATGATAAAGAATGAAATATGGCCTTTTGTAGCAACGTGGATAGAACTGGAGAGTGCTATGCTAAGTGAAATAAGTCATAGAGAGAAAGACAGATATCGTATGTTTTCACTCTTATGTGGATCCTGAGAAACTTAACAGAAAACCATGGGGGAGGGGAAGGAAAAAAAAAAGAGGTTAGAGAAGGAGGGAGCCAAAACATAAGAAACTCTTAAAACTGAGAACAAAATGAGGGTTGATGCGGGGTGGAAGGGGGGGGGGGTGGGTGATGGGCATTGAGGAGGGCACCTGTTGGGATGAGCACTGGGTGTTGTATGGAAACCAACTGAACAATAAATTTCATATTAAAAAAAGATATATATATAATGAATATGTAAGAGATGTCTTTATGACAGCTTTATGTATTTCTTCTCTTGGTAATTAAAGATATATGCATACCCAAGATTCCAGGAATACACATTAAAAAGCAACAAAGTAAATAAAAATGATGGTGCTGGCAATGATGTTGATAATCACTAAATAACCCATACTCGTTGAATTGCAGGCTAAGTGTTCCATGCAATGCCAGGAACATAATAAATGGTGTATAAATGCTGGTCATCATCACCATGCCTGTTTAATTCTTCTAATTCAATTTTGAGTGATAATCTACAACGTGTAAGTCCATTTGACTTATAAATCAATTTATAACCTTGATAAAAGAATGAACCAAGTATCATTAGCCAGGATAGAAAAAATCAAGATTGGTTAAGTTTAAATTATTTTAAATACAAAGGATAATTTCTTATCTCTTTTAGCATCTCCTTCATCTACTAAAACCTGTGGTTGGCATGACATGTACAACAAAGTGAAAACATTTTCACAAATGAAAAACAATATATCCCTAGGGCTCTCTGTAAACACTTGCTTCAGAGAATTCTTAAGTATTTGCTCCACAGTTGGTCCTCCAAAAAAAGAAAAGAAGAATCTCCAATTTCAAAGATCTTGAAGCACAGAATATTCTGTTTTATGTTCAAAGGTAATTTCTATTCTTATAGACAGTATTTGGAGACTAGCAATAGGAGACTGTGAAACATCTATTAGGAAGGTACTGAACTGAAGAAAACGCATGTGTTCATGTACTGAGCAGATAAAAATAATGTTAGTGCTTAGGTTTATTTCATTCTGTCTGGCTACACTTATACCTTAACAGTTTTCCAGCTTAATGAATTCCAAAGTTGGCACTGGAATTGGGAAGTACTATGCCCAGAAGATGAAAAAAATCTGTACTATGAGAGTGAGAAGAGTTTGAAGGGAAAACATATTTGACCAAGGGAGACATCGCTTTTAATCAAAGCACTGCAACTTAATAGCCAGGGTGACTTTGGTAGTTAGTAGACTTGGATCCTAAGTTTCCTTATATGCAAAATAGGTTTAAGGGTAATTCAATTTCTAAGTTGTAGCCAGAAAATACTATGCATAAGCTGCATGCCACATATAAGCACTCACTTATTCAAAAATCAATTATTGAACACCTATTATGTACCACGTCACACACCTAATGATGAGGAAACCCAAGCAAACAGGAGAAATATATTTCCTAGACATACATTTCGTAGGCATACAGAAAGTAACCAAGAAAACAAATACATTTAAATATCTGGTGTCAGAAATACAGATTGAAAAACGTTCAGAACAATTAGCTTGTACTCTTTACAAATATCAAGAAAAGATCAAGAAAGTTTGAAGAGCTTTTTCACCACAGAAACCTAAAGAGCAAGACGATGTGCAGTGTATGATCCTAGATCAGGTCCTGGACAGAGGAGAAATGGCTCCAAAGGGCATTGCTGGAAGAATTGACAGATCCAAATGTGAACTGTGGATTTGGTGATATTATATCAATGTTGAGTTTCCTGATTTTGTTACCTATTCTATGGTAAGAAGATACCCTTGCCTTTAGGAAAGACACACTAAAATATACAAGAGTAATGGAGCAAAATGTTCCCAACAACTCTCAAAAGACTAAAACACATGGAATGAAAAAGGGAGGAAGGATGCAAAGAGGAAAGATAACAATTAAGCACCAGGGAAAAATGCAAATAATAATGAGTCTGGATAATGTTTATGTGAGAGTTCACTGCACTATCCTTGAAACTTTTCTGTCAGTTTGAAATTATATGAACAATACAGAGGCACATTGATTGAGCAAAGGTAGAGAGTAATTCAACACGTATCATTCCCTTTTCTCTTTGCCTTGGGACGTGCCTTTCTAGAGTGAATTGTGCTAATCTTCTTTAGAATTCAGCAGTAGAAATTGAAAGTTACACTTTGTGGGTCCTCGATATCAAGCAGTACAGCTCTACCTCAATGGATTTGATGTGTTCAATAATCGTAAAGTACAGGACTTTAGGAAGAATTATGTTACTGACTTGAATGAGTTGAAAAACAACCCCGAACACCTGGCAGAGCTTCTAAAGCTGGTGTTTTATTTGGAAAACAAGCTGGGTGTATAGCAAGCATAAACAGCATATTGACATTGCAAAGCTAAGGAACTGACCTCACCTTCATCTCTCCTAACAAGTGAGAGAAACGAAGTAAAGAGGAATTTGTGGCTTTCAATTTAATTAACGCTAGCATTTCTTGGACTGGGTCAAATTCACAACGTATAGCACACGTTTTACAATCAACAGCGTTCATTATATTCATTTCCTGATTAATCAAGAGTGTGACACATAAACCTATTGGGGCCAACTAGCAGATTTACTTCTGAATGTTTAGAATAAGTGTGCATGCACATGAAAGAATAGTTGAGTTTGTATATATATATATATATATATATATAGTGGAGCATATATATATGTATATGTATGTATATATATATATATATATATATATATATATATATATATATATATATATAGTGGAGCAGAAATCTATGTATATAAATCTAAATAACACATACACACAGATAAAAATGTTTACAGTAGGTGAAAAATAAACCAAATACTTTTGAAAAGTACTATACATTTGTTTTATGAAGAAAATTTGTACCTTTGACTTGTACAAAGCAGGCATCTGTGAAAATACAAAACCTAGAAGTACTGTCATGGTCATTTAAGTTTTTGGCTTTGGCATTGTTGGCCTCTTGATCTATTTCAGTCTTGGGCAAGGAAGTAATATCTCATCTATTTTACCCAAATTCCTTAAAATTCCACAATGTGAGGACAATTCACTTCTCCCACATTTACTGTCTTAAATGCTTTCTCTTACTCCCATTTGAGTATTTATTCTAAAATGTGGGATAAATAAAAATGCAAGCCTAAAACTTCCACTTCCAATTACACTGAGGTTTCTTATAGCAGACCAATAATCCAGCTAAGAATAAAAAAAATATCAGAAAGAAATTTTAAGCAGTGGGTTTGAAAGCATGAGAGAGCTGCCTGAGTAGCCAGTTTTGAAGAGCCAGCTCCTGGAGAGAAGGAAATTTTACTGAGGTAAGCCAGATTTTCTGCACAGTGGATTTCTCTTTGGGACATTTATTGATTTTTGACATATACCAAGATGTGACTAAGCTGCTAAGCATTCTAAACTCCAAAAGAGCTTGTGGTAACTTCACATGTTTGGGGGAACAAGAATGGGAGTTCTGGTACAACAAGGCAGCTAGGACTTGATAGACCAAAATTCCACTGATGAGTAAGGTTCACAGAAGTGAGACTGGCACTCAAGGCCTGTTGTTCTATTGGATCATTATCTGATTAAGCTACACAGTAGAAATGCAAAGAAGCCAAGAAGTAAGCGTGCGAAAAGCAACCAAATATGACTGAAGAGCGTTGTGGTGTTCTCAGAATTTCTACACTGTTCAAGAGACCAAAATTCAAGATCTCCGAGAAGGAGTGGCCTTAGTAAACACTCCAGGCTCTAAATGGGATCCCTGGAGGGGTATACCATGTAGAGGAAGCCAGAGGAGACTAAACCATGCCAACACTGCAAATGAGTGTCAAGTTAGATCCAGACCTGAATGGACTTAGGTAATGTGTCTCTTTTTGCCAGTGGATAGGGTAAATCATCGCTAAAATTCTTCACCCATAACATTGACAGTGAAACCAAAATTTCTTGGGATATTAAGAAAAAAAGACCAGAAGAAAAAACAGGCAATACAAAGTGACACAAATAATACAGTTATGAAATTTTTAAGGAACTATGATTAATACCTTTA
Organism: Prionailurus bengalensis; assembly: GCF_016509475.1. NCBI lineage: Eukaryota > Metazoa > Chordata > Mammalia > Carnivora > Felidae > Prionailurus > Prionailurus bengalensis. The sequence goes on from NC_057350.1 coordinate 139,575,477, forward strand.
AGCAAATAGATGAGCACGTAGAAACTTGTAACAGAAAATAAGAAAAGAATCAAATGGAAACGTTTAAATTGAAACATACTATAACTGACATCATAGCATGATGAATGAGACACAGCTGGAGAGAGATGAATGAACTGGAAGATGAATACACAACTTCTACACAGTAATATAGACGGCAAATAGATGGTAAGTACAGAGGGAAGCACATGAAACATATTACATAACAGATGGGCCCTAAAACATGTATTACATGTTTCGTATCTGTATGTCTTATGATAATTCCAAACTTTCCATCAACAGTAGAATGAGTAACTACATGTCGGGATGTTCGTATCATAGAAAACTATTTAGTGTTGAGAAATGAACCATTGCTGCACACAAAAACATCAACATTCTACCAGAATATACCAAAGAAGCCATATACAAAAAAGTACATGTGCATGGTACCATTTACATAGAACGCAAACATGGGTGAAATCAATCTATTATTATTATCAGAGAGAGGTTAATTACTGGAGCTGCTGGAGATGCTGTTAATATTCTCCTTCTTGACTCAAGAAGGGGTTACACAAGTGTATTTGCTTTGTAAAAATCCACTACACTGTGCACTTATAATCTGTGTGATTTTGTGTATGCATGACAGACTTCAGTTAAAAAATATTCTAAACAATTAAACATAAGTATATTAAAGTTAAAATTAAGATTAAGTTTCTGAGGGATGTATCATTTTCATTCTCCCAGAGCTAAGAAAGTTTATTTGGACATTGATTGCCTTTGGCTTTCAAGGAATACAAAGAATTAATCAGGAGACAGGATATCAACAAATGAAAAAATATTAATAGGAGGTGCAGAGGAGGATGTGTGTGTATCTGAAAGATGACTCAGTAGCTCTGTATGTCCTTAAAAAGAGCAGAATAGAGCCTGCTGGAGACCAAACAAACTGTTCCAGCAATTCGTCCTCCTCTAGCAGTCCAACAGACCTAGGGATAGTTGATGTACCCGAAGGCAAGAATCAGAAATACCAGATATTAATATTTACACTACTATAGAATTTATATCCTAATAATAAATCCAAGTATGACTAGTATACTTATCTTGATGACAACTGGATGATGTATGGAATCTTGGAATCACTATATTGTACACCTGAAACTAATACAACCCTGTATATTAATGACACTGGAATGAATTTTTTTTTTAAAAAGCATATCCAATCTTCTTGTCAAATAACAAATTATTTTTTCTCTGAATTTTTTGTTTTGTTATTTATTTATTCGCTTTTCACCATTTCCAGACATAAAATATCCCAAACTCATTTGGAGTTTCTTTCATTCCTTTATACTCTTTTAATTAGGGTTTCTTGATTCTAGACACTGAATTCCTGGGTTGTTTCTTACTTCATTATGTACCTATATTTCCTAATCAAGCACCTATGAAAGAGTAAGTACTAAACATATGTGCGGTGTGTGTTACTACAATAATCTAAACCCAGGATTTACATTAGGGCTGATATTGTAGTATTTTCAATATGGTACATGTTTTGCATTGTCTTTTCCTGGAAAAAGAAGAAAATAACCCTGGAACTATGCCATCATTGGCAAACATATAGTAGGATGCATTTATCCTGCTGTGACTTAAAAATCTTGCTAAATGTTCTCTGAGATTAGAGGTTTTGCCTGTGATTTGGCACATATGTTTATGATCAGCTTTTACACTGGTCTCCAGACCAGGATGGAAACTAGTAAAAATTTCCATATACCTTTTTATACGATTACTGTTTTCTGAGTACAAAGCATCCCACTAATTATGTCTCTAGATGGGACATATGTAATGGGAAGAAAATGTAATGGGAAATGTAATGGGAAGAAAATCACAAATTGGCAAATTAACACTTTAAAAAGCATTCCTGGGAGTGAGGCTACATAGCATGTGAAACCCACCTTAACAAGTTAAGTATGACTACAAATGTTTCCTACACAACTGACCTCAATTCTATAAAAATACCCTAGAAGAATTGAAAATGTGTGACAAAACCATACATATTTGCTTCATGTTAATATCAAAATCAGAACTTTAGGTTTTAAAAGCTTATTTGTTTTGGACACAACTTCCAAGAATCCAAGTTCACCAGCTCCAGTAGCCAATGGACATAATGAGATGGAGAACAACAGAAAATAGTTGTGACTTGGGGCGTCTGGGTGGCTCAGTAGGTTAAGCATCCAACTTCAGCTCAGGTCATGATATCACAGTTCGTGAGATCAAGCCGAGCCCTGTGTCGGGCTCTGTGCTGACCCCTCAGAGCCTGCTTTGGATTCTGTGACGCCCTGTCTGTCCCTCACCAGCTCTCACTCTGCCTTTCTCTCAAAAATAAATAAACATAAAATAAAACAAAAAGAAAATAGTTGTGACTGGCTCTAGTACATGCCGATCTTCTTTTTCAGTGGTCACTTTGACCTAATGATAGCTCATTGATGATTCATTTGCTTGAAAAAGTGTCTGGGCTAGGTCCCACATTACAAAAATGGTGCACACGAAATATTTTGTCACTTTTCTATTCAACTGCATCAAACAAAAAAAGAGAAAAAAAATTCTGTTGTCATACTATGTACACTTAATCCCATACATCACTATAATCATAATCATATAATATTTTGACTATTAAATAAAACCTTAGAGGAAATCTTACCATTGAGATACGGGACACTGAGGTCTAGAGATTGAGCTCCTTACTCAACATTTGACAGTTAATTAGTAACTAAGTTGAACTAGAATTTACTCGGGCCAACAAGAAGGAGTTTTTCCTGTAATAAATTTTTGGGGTAGCTCTTTATAAAATGTGTGATTATGAGGCTTTTTAAAAAAGGGGGATATAGTAAAGGTCTTGCCCCACTCCAGTAAAACCTTTATATTCTAACAAGGAAAGTTCAACAATGACTATTTCTTAGGCCCCTAAAACGATTACTATTTTTAGATACTCCTCCTCAGCAGATAGATAAACTGAGAAAAGGAAGAAAGAAGAGTAAAATCTGCAGGAAGATTCAAGATGAAGAGGAGATAAGCACTCGAGAAAGAGAGCACCAGGGTGGAAAAATACATATCAAATCTTAGGACAAAGGAACTTGTATTGAAAGTACTGTATGAATATCAATCATGTATGTTTACTGTAGACTAACTATTGCTGTTGTGGTTCACAAATATGTTGATAAGACCTTTAGGGATTCATTTCTAATAAATAAAATATAGTAGAAATGATGGTGCCTGACTTCCAAGACTAGTCACAAAAGGTACATGACTCTTTTTTCTCTCGGATCTCTCACTAGGTGAAACCAGCTGCCATCTTGTGAGGACAGTAAAACAGCCTTATGCACAGGCCATTGTGGCAAGGCATTAAGCCTTCTGCCAACAACTGATACTAACTTGCATGTAAGTCACCTTGAGAATGGATCCACCAGCCATAGTCAAGAATTCAGAAAACTGCAGGCCTGGCCAATATCTTGACTATAATCTCATAAGAGATCTTGAACTAGAACCAGTCAACTAAGCCCCTTTTAAATTCCTGACTCCTAGAAACACTGACATAATAAATCATGATTGTGTTAAACCATTAAATTTGGGAGTAATTTGTTACAATGCAACAGATAACTAATAATGTTGTCATGTTGAAGTGAAAAGCAGCGTCACAGAACTCATAAAATACCATTATTGGGGTGAGCCATATATAACTACTGTTTCTGCAGATAGTACATCCACCATTCTATATGGTTCAACCTACTGGACAGGAGCTCTACCAAATCTTTCTGATTTGTACTGGACTTCAGTCTCTCAGGACACTTGCTTCAATGTGTTTGTCATTATCTAAATTATAATCACATGGCAACACAGTCCAGCTTTTCTGACGCAATGTTCCGATGCAATGGTTGGAAACCAATTATTTGTGGATTACCTCTGACTTTAGACATGTAAAAGATAATTATAAGCAAATGATGCTCATTCTCTCCTGCAAAAGGTATTTGGGCTTTTGACTTGGAACAAATATTTGAATAAAAGATAAAATGGGCTTCAAATATCTTAAACAATCCCAAGTAGCAAAAGTCATTTTATTCTGATCCTGAGAAGCACTGGTTGTCCTTAGGGCAACATGCTTTCTTTGCATTAAAACACACACACACACACACACACACACACACAATACGCACAAACACAGTCTGTAAGTATGTAATTACTTTTGAGTGCTCTCCTCATTTTAATACCATTAAGATGCCTCAGCTGACCCAGGTAACACAAAATTAGCCTTTTGATAACTTACTATCTTTTTTGGCACAACCTTTGCCATTTCCACATATGTATTGATAGAATATATTCAGCTGTTGAGTGAGAATTTATTTCTGCTTCTAGTCCCCTAGAGGTTTCACAGGCGAGCTTGATTTAATGCAAAGCTGTATGTGTAACCTTTACAACACAAGATCACAACAATTTCTCACTTATCTTTCATTTTCAGCTTTAATTGAAGACAAATCTTAAATGGGATGTTATAAAAATTGGTATATTTTTTACCCTGATTGCAGATACAAAATTCTTTTTTTTTTCATTTGATGATGTTTGCATTTATCTTTTTTATTTTTTATATGAAATTTATTGACAAATTGGTTTCCATACAACACCCAGTGCTCATCCCAAAAGGTGCCCTCCTCAATACCCATCACCCACCCTCCCCTCCCTCCCACCCCCTATCAACCCTCAGTTCTCAGTTTTTAACAGTCTCTTATGCTTTGGCTGTCTCCCACTCTAACCTCTTTTTTTTTTTCCTTCCCCTCCTCCATGGGTTTCTGTTGAGTTTCTCAGGATCCACATAAGAGTGAAACCATATGGTATCTGTCTTTCTCTGTATGGCTTATTTCACTTAGCATCACACTCTCCAGTTCCATCCACGTTGCTACAAAAGGCCGTATTTCATTTTTTCTCATTGCCACATAGTACTCCATTGTGTATATAAACCACAATTTCTTTATCCATTCATCAGTTGATGGACATTTAGGCTCTTTCCATAATTTGGCTATTGTTGAGAGTGCTGCTATGAACATTGGGGTACAAGTGGCCCTATGCATCAGTACTCCTGTATCCCTTGGATAAATTCCTAGCAGTGCTATTGCTGGGTCATAGGGTAGGTCTATTTTTAATTTTCTGAGGAACCTCCACACTACTTTCCAGAGTGGCTGCACCAATTTGCATTCCCACCAACAGTGCAAGAGGGTTCCCGTTTCTCCACATCCTCTCCAGCATCTATAGTCTCCTGATTTGTTCATTTTGGCCACTCTGACTGGTGTGAGGTGATACCTGAGTGTGGTTTTGATTTGTATTTCCCTGATAAGGAGTGACGCTGAACATCTTTTCATGTGCCTGTTGGCCATCCGGATGTCTTCTTTAGAGAAGTGTCTATTCATGTTTTCTGCCCATTTCTTCACTGGGTTATTTGTTTTTCGGGTGTGGAGTTTGGTGAGCTCTTTATAGATTTTGGATAATAGCCCTTTGTCCGATATGTCATTTGCAAATATCTTTTCCCATTCCGTTGGTTGCCTTTTAGTTTTGTTGGTTGTTTCCTTTGCTGTGCAGAAGCTTTTTATCTTCATAAGGTCCCAGTAATTCACTTTTGCTTTTAATTCCCTTGCCTTTGGGGATGTGTCGAGTAAGAGATTGCTACGGCTGAGGTCAGAGAGGTCTTTTCCTGCTTTCTCCTCTAAGGTTTTGATGGTTTCCTGTCTCACATTCAGGTCCTTTATCCATTTTGAGTTTATTTTTGTGAATGGTGTGAGAAAGTGGTCTAGTTTCAACCTTCTGCATGTTGCTGTCCAGTTCTCCCAGCACCATTTGTTAAAGTGACTGTCTTTTTTCCATTGGATGTTCTTTCCTGCTTTGTCAAAGATGAGTTGGCCATACGTTTGTGGGTCTAGTTCTGGGGTTTCTATTCTATTCCATTGGTCTATGTGTCTGTTTCTGTGCCAATACCATGCTGTCTTGATGATGACAGCTCTGTAGTAGAGGCTAAAGTCTGGGATTGTGATGCCTCCCGCTTTGGTCTTCTTCTTCAAAATTCCTTTGGCTATTCGGGGCCTTTTGTGATTCCATATGAATTTTAGGATTGCTTGTTCTAGCTTCGAGAAGAATGCTGGTGCAATTTTGATTGGGTATACTACTTTGGGTAGTATTGACATTTTGACAATATTTATTTTTCCAATCCATGAGCAGGGAATGTCTTTCCATTTCTTTAAATCTTCTTCAATTTCCTTCATAAGCTTTCTATAGTTTTCAGCATACAGATCCTTTACATCTTTGGTTAGATTTATTCCTAGGTATTTTATGCTTCTTGGTGCAATTGTGAATGGGATCAGTTTCTTTATTTTTCTGTTGCTTCATTGTTAGTGTATAAGAATGCAACTGATTTCTGTACATTGATTTTGTATCCTGCAACTTTGCTGAATTCCTGTATCAGTTCTAGCAGACTTTTGCTGCAGTCTATCGGATTTTCCATGTATAATATCATGTCATCTGCAAAAAGCGAAAGTTTGACTTCATCTTTGCCAATTTTGATGCCTTTGATTTCCTTTTGTTGTCTGATTGCTGATGCTAGAACTTCCAGTACTATGTTAAACCACAGCAGTGAGAGTGGGCATCCCTGTCGTGTTCCTGATCTCAGGGAAAAAGCTCTCAGTTTTTCCCCGTTGAGGATGATGTTAGCTGTGGGCTTTTCATAAATGGCTTTTATGATCTTTAAGTATGTTCCTTCTATCCCGACTTTCTCAAGGGTTTTTATTAAGAAAGGGTGCTGGATTTTGTCAAAGGCCTTTTCTGCATCGATTGACAGGATCATATGGTTCTTCTCTTTTTTTTGTTAATGTGATGTATCACGTTGATTGATTTGCGAATGTTGAACCAGCCCTGCATCCCAGGAATGAATCCCACTTGGTCATGGTGAATAATTCTTTTTATATGCCGTTGAATTCGATTTGCTAGTATCTTATTGAGAATTTTTGCATCCATATTCATCAGGGATATTGGCCTGTAGTTCTCTTTTTTTACTGGGTCTCTGTCTGGTTTAGGAATCAAAGTAATACTGGCTTCATAGAATGAGTCTGGAAGTTTTCCTTCCCTTTCTATTTCTTGGAATAGCTTGAGAAGGATAGGTATTATCTCTGCTTTAAACGTCTGGTAGAACTCCCCTGGGAAGCCATCTGGTCCTGGACTCTTATTTGTTGGGAGATTTTTGATAACCGGTTCAATTTCTTCACTGGTTATGGGTCTGTTCAAGCTTTCTATTTCCTCCTGATTGAGTTTTGGAAGTGTGTGGGTGTTCAGGAATTTGTCCATTTCTTCCAGGTTGTCCAATTTGTTGGCATATAATTTTTCACAGTATTCCCTGATAATTGTTTGTATCTCTGAGGGATTGGTTGTAATAATTCCATTTTCATTCATGATTTTATCTATTTGGGTCATCTCCCTTTTCTTTTTGAGAAGCCTGGCTAGAGGTTTATCAATTTTGTTTATTTTTTCAAAAAACCAACTCTTGGTTTCATTGGTCTGCTCTACAGTTTTTTTAGATTCTATATTGTTTATTTTTGCTCTGATCTTTATGATTCCTCTTCTTCTGCTGGATTTGGGGTATCTTTGCTGTTCTGCTTCTATTTCCTTTAGGTGTGCTGTTAGATTTTGTATTTGGGATTTTTCTTGTTTCTTAAGATAGGCCTGGATTGCAATGTATTTTCCTCTCAGGACTGCCTTTGCTGCGCCCCAAAGCGTTTGGATTGTTGTATTTTCATTTTCGTTTGTTTCCATATATTTTTTAATTTCTTCTCTAATTGCCTGGTTGACCCACTCATTCGTTAGTAGGGTGTTCTTTAACCTCCATGCTTTTGGAGGCTTTCCAGACTTTTTTCTGTGGTTGATTTCAAGCTTCATAGCATTGTGGTCTGAAAGTATGCATGGTATAATTTCAATTCTTGTAAACTTATGAAGGGCTGTTTTGTGACCCAGTATATGATCTATCTTGGAGAATGTTCCATGTGCACTCGAGAAGAAAGTATATTCTGTTGCTTTGGGATGCAGAGTTCTAAATATATCTGTCAAGTCCATCTCATCCAATGTCTCATTCAGGGCCCTTGTTTCTTTATTGACCGTGTGTCTAGATGATCTATCCATTTCTGTAAGTGGGGTGTTAAAGTCCCCTGCAATGACCACATTCTTATCAATAAGGTTGCTTATGTTTATGAGTAATTGTTTTATATATTGGGGGCTCCGGTGTTCGGTGCATAGACATTTATAATTGTTAGCTCTTCCTGATGGATAGACCCTGTAACTATTATATAATGTCCTTCTTCATCTCTTGTTACAGCCTTTAATTTAAAGTCTAGTTTGTCTGATATAAGTATGGCTACTCCAGCTTTCTTTTGGCTTCCAGTCGCCTGATAAATAGTTCTCCATCCCCTCACTCTCAATCTAAAGGTGTCCTCAGGTCTAAAATGAGTCTCTTGTAGACAGCAAATAGATGGGTCTTGTTTTTTTATCCATTCTGATACCCTATGTCTTTTGGTTGGCGCATTTAATCCATTTACATTCAGTGTTATTATAGAAAGATACGGGTTTGGAGTCATTGTGATGTCTGTATGCTTTATGCTTGTAGTGATGCCTCTGGGACTTTGTCTCACAGGGTCCCCCTTAGGATCTCTTGTAGGGCTGGTTTAGTGGTGACAAATTCCTTCAGTTTTTGTTTGTTTGGGAAGACCTTTATCTCTCCTTCTATTCTAAATGACAGACTTGCTGGATAAAGGATTCTCGGCTGCATATTTTTTCTGTCTAGCACCCTGAAAATCTCCTACCAATTCTTTCTGGCCTGCCAAGTTTCAAAAGAGAGATCAGTCACGAGTCTTATAGGTCTCCCTTTATATGTGAGGGCACGTTTACCCCTTGCTGCTTTCAGAATTTTCTCTTTATCCTTGTATTTTGCCAGTTTCACTATGATATGTCATGCAGAAGATCGATTCAAGTTACGTCTGAAGGGAGTTCTCTGTGCCTCTTGGATTTCAATGCCTTTTTCCTTCCCCAGTTCAGGGAAGTTCTCAGCTATGATTTCTTCAAGTACCCCTTCAGCACCTTTCCCTCTCTCTTCCTCCTCTGGGATACCAATTATGCGTATATTATTTCTTTTTAGTGCATCACTTAGTTCTCTAATTTTCCCCTCATACTCCTGGATTTTTTTAATCTCTTTTTCTCAGCTTCCTCTTTTTCCATAACTTTATCTTCTAGTTCACCTATTCTCTCCTCTGCCTCTTCAAGCCGAGCTGTGGTGGTTTCCATTTCGTTATGCATTTCGTTTAAAGCGTTTTCAGCTCCTCGTGACTGTTCCTTAGTCCCTTGATCTCTGTAGCAAGAGATTCTCTGCTGTCCTGTATACTGTTTTCAAGCCCAGCGATTAATTTTATAACTATTATTCTAAATTCACTTTCTGTTATATTATTTAAATCCTTTTTGATCAGCTCATTAGCTGTTGTTATTTCCTGGAGATTCTTCTGAGGGGAATTCTTCCTCTTGGTCATTTTGGACAGTCCCTGGCGTGGTGAGGACCTGCAGGGCACTTCCCCTGTGCTGTGGTGTATAACTGGAGTTGGTGGGCGGGGCCGCAGTCAGACCTGATGTCTGCCCCCAGCCCACCGCTGGGGCCACAGTCAGACTGGTGTGTGCCTTCTCTTCCCCTCTCCTAGGGGCGGGATTCACTGTGGGGTGGTGTGGCCCGTCTGGGCTACTTGCACCCTGCCAGGCTTGTGATGCTGGGGATCTGGCATATTAGCTGGGGTGGGTAGGCAAGGTGCACAGGGGCAGGAGGGGCAGGCTTAGATCGCTTCTCCTTAGGTGATCCACTTCAGGAGGGGCCCTGTGGCAGCGGGAGGGAGTCAGATTTGCTGCCGGAGGTTTGGCTCCGCAGAAGCACAGAGTTGGGTGTTTGCCCAGAGCGAGTAAGTGCCCCGGCAGGAACTGGTTTTCTTTGGGATTTTGGCTGGGGGATGGGCAGGGGAGATGGCGCTGACGAGCGCCTTTGTTCCCCACCAAACTGAGCTCTGTCGTCCGGGGGCTCAGCAGCTCTCCCTCCCTTTGTCCTCCAGCCTTCCCGCTTTCCGAGCAGAGCTGTTAATTTATGACCTCCCAGACGCTAAGTCGTGCTTGCTGTCGGAACACAGTCCGCCAGGCCCCTCCGCTTTTGCAAGCCAGACTCGGGGGCTCTGCTTGGCCGGCGAGCTGCCCCTCCGCTCCGGCTCCCTCCCGCCAGTCCATGGAGGGCGCACCGCCTCGCCGCCCTTCCTACCCTCTGCCGTGGGCCTCTCGTCTGCGTTTGGCTCCGGCGACTCCGTTCTGCTAATCCTCTGGCGGTTTTCTGGGTTATTTAGGCAGGTGTAGGTGGAATCTAAGTGATCAGCAGGATGCGCGGTGAGCCCAGCGTCCTCCTACGCCGCCATCTTGCCAAAGTTCCAGATACAAAATTCTAAAGGCTTTCTTCAATTATCTTAAGAGTTTGTGGGGATGTGTCATCTATGAATAACTGTCATGGGGTGCTTATTTTCTTTGAAAAAAGAATCTTTGAGCTAAAATTCCATAATTGCTAATGAAATTACTCTGTCACCTTAGGGATCTATTGACAATGGAACAGATACGGTTCTTACTTCTTATGGTTAAAACTAGCAAAGCCTCAGTCAACACCAGTGATTCATTTGAAGCAACAAGGAACTCTTCACAAATTTAAAGTTAGAAATCATGATCCATTATGTATATTACCAGAGCATGAACTTACCTAAATTCCTTTTAAGAGATGATAATGTTAACTGGATAATAAGATTAGAATTGATCTTTATTTTCATTTCTGTTCATTTATATTCCTTAACATTAACTTTAAGAGTGAATGAGTATTTCTACTCTATTCTATGATATAAAAGGCTATGTTAGGATTTACATTTATACTTAATATATAATTTATATATTATATATTATATATATAATATATATCTTATATATTATATATATATAATATATATCTTATATATATATAATATATATAATATAAATTATATCTTTGTGTAAACACAGTAATTCTGTCTGGAAAACTGATACTAGAAGTCATATATACAGTTACCAATTGACTCAAATGTAGGTAAAGAAATCTTATTGAGTCTTTTTCTGATTTTATTTTTATAGAACTCAGCCTATCTCTACATCCTCTAACAGAAAGAGATTATGAGCTGAAACACCTATTGCACCCACATGGGGAAATTGTGAGCTTCTTAAACCATTGGCAAATAATGTGTACAGCTTGGACTTCCTTTGAAAACAGAATGCTACATTAAAGGACAACAAACCTTCTGGCAATAACTCAAATTTAACAGGTTGCTGCAGCAAATCTATCTTTCTAAACAACCAGTATGTGATCCTACAATAGTATCAACAGTGCGCTGTACTGAGAATTAGAATGCTTATATTAAAGCTGCTAATTTGCAGTGGGTTGTACGGAGGTATAATTTTCCATTTAAAATGTAAACTTCTCTGCACAAAAACACTTGAATAATTATGAAAATGGAAGGAATCCTTTGCAAAAAGTAATTATGGTGAGGGAGACTTTCCTTTTTGCCTTCAGTGTTTTATGAGTGTATTTGATTCCATAAGCAAACTAATTAAAATGTTTCAAGACACACTGAAATGCTGGCACTTTAGATGGAAAGCAGTTGTACTCCTGGCACAGGCTGTTTCATGTTTCTAAGGAATTTTGAAATTGTAGTTATAATAAACTATTCAGTCAAGCAAACTGAAAACAAGAGCCAAAATCATGCTCTCAGCTTTGAGATCTGTAGCCACATGCTACCACAAAGCTGGGTATTTTCTAAGTATAAAGTGGGACGAAAAACACATTTTTTTTTTGGTTAGAAACATTTGAAAAAGGGGGAGACTGAAAAAAAATGGTAGTATTTATACAGCTAAAATAAGATAATTTGGAAGTCATCTCACTGTTTTAGGTTGATTATTTCCATAATTTAAAAATGATTAGCCAAATGGCTGACAAATAATGTTACCACCACAAATAGGAATGCTCTAGCATAACAGCTAATAAGACGAAGGGCTGTAGTATGGTGAAGGCTCAATAGTAGATACTTTACCTGAGAGCCCTGGATGTATACGGCAGCTGCAGAATGGTTACTAGGAGTAATGCATCCAACAGCCTGCATTTGGAATTTCAAATGTCTACCTTCTTCATTTTGGCCAGTCATGCTTTGGGCAAGATTTAATGAGTTGCTACTTTGTACCAATCACAGTGGTAGGAAGGGGGGTTTCAGTAGTAAGGAGTCTAGCAGGTGTCTGCCTGCATGGATTTGGCAATGCAGTCCTTCTAGAATGCAGTTTAGCATGTTAGTGAGTTATGGACTCTGAGGCCAGATCACATGGGCTTAAATCCTGGCTTGCCCACTAATTATCTGTGTGACATTGGACCGGTTAATTTGTTTAGTTAACTAATTAAATAGTTTAGTATGCTTACCTGTAGAATAAGAATTATAACAATCCTACCTCATGTAGTTGCTATGAAAATTAAATGAGTCAGCCTATGTATAAATGCATAATTCCTGGCACTCGGTATTATATGGATTATTTGCTATTATCTTACTTCCACTCCAACTCATCAGTGCTATAAATATTGCCTACTAGATACTATAATAGCTAATTTTACAGAAAGGAGATATGCAGTAATAGTCAAAGATCAGAAAAAGCCTCTAGAGGCCATAGCTGTGGGCATCTTAAAGCCTTTACTATTTGTTCTGTATGTAAAATAAAAGGATACACTAGGGCTATTTCCCAAAGAAGCTCATGTCAAACATGATAGAAGGCATAAAAATAACATCTGAGAGCAGCAAGAAGCAGGAGAATAACCATTTTTATGAAACAGAAAAAAATGGAAGTTTAAAATATATCATCATCCATCACAGCTATCATTTATTCAGTGCTTCCCCTTCTAGATGCCAGGCACCAAATAAACTCTTTAAATGTTTTCCCATTGAATCCCGAAAACAATCTTGTAGAGCAAGTGCTATTATTTTACCCATATTGCAGGTGAAGAGGCTGAATAACTTCATTAAGTTTTCCAGGTTATATGGATGGGAATGAAGATATGACAAGAACCCTGGTTTCTGAGTCTACAGTGTAAGTTATTATACTCTATTGCAATCCTTATGATATTATGAGCATATTTCCCTGTCATTAAATGCTTTTCACAAACATGTTTTCTCTTGGCTGCAAAGCGTCCTAGTTTATGTCTGTGCAATTATTTATTTATCACTTTCTCTCCTGCCAAATATTTAGGTTGTTTCTAGTCCCTTACCTTTTGTATATTATTTGCAATACAAATCTTCATGCTTAAGTTTTTATATACATATCTGATTAGTTCCTTAGTATAGATTTCAAGAAGCAGAGTCAGTATGCTAAACGATGTCAACATTTATAAAACCCTTATTATACTGTCAAATTACCCCACCAGGAATGTGATAGTAATTTGCTCTCTCTTCCATAATTTTAGAGGTTGCTCACTTCACTGAATCCTTGCCAATCCTGAATGTTAGCAATGTATATTTTCAAAAAGTTTCTTATCAATATGTCAGATTTTTAAGTCTCCTATTGATTTAATTTGTATTTTTATTTCCACTGGGGTGCCTGGAGAGAAAAGTATCATTTACTGAAAACAAAATGTGGACAATACTTTACCATTCATTCATATCTATCTTTATCCCCTAAGCCTTTTCCTTGCATCCAATCTTTGCATTTCCCTTCACAGAATTTTCTAAAACTCCCAGGCCCAATTTATTGTCACAATGTTTATGAAGTTTTCCCAACTTGTCTAGACAAAGCTTGTTACCTTCTCTGATCTATGCACATGCCTTATGTTATCACTTATTCCATTATAGTAAAATTAGGGTTTACTTCTCTCTCGTCTCTTCTAGGTCATGAACTACTGAGGAATAGATCAACTCAAGACTTATTGAATCCCTAGGATCTAACAGAAAGTAAAAATTTCCTAAGTTGCACTGGCCAGAAAAGCACACTGACTCTGAATTTCAATCAAATATTTGTTGTTTGCTTACATTAAATGTTTACTCGTCATTAATAAATAATGTACTTGATCACATGCTATGGGAAAGTATAAAAACTGAATAAAGATATGTAATGGAATTACCTTCTTCTAAAAGAACTTGAACTGTGAAAATCAGCCTTGCTGATTGGTTGGAGTTAAGGATTTAGAAATCATCACAATGTCTCCTGTTTATCTTGCACTTACTATGTGCACTTACAGTAAACCAGGCTCTTTGCAGGACACCATATGTGTGTGTGTGTGTGTGTGTGTGTGTGTGTGTGTGTGTGTGTGTGAGATTGTATACACATATATGATGTAGGTGTATGTGTGTGTATACATATAATTTCCTTTAATTATTAAACATTTATGTGACTTAGCTGCCATAATTTTCATTTAACAAAGAAGAACACTGTTTTGGAGATATAAGTTAACAAGTTTGAGGTCATAAAGTAATAGTAGAACCATATTTGAATATTAGTAACAGTGAATCCAGAGACTATGCTTCTGCTTTACAATAACATAAAAGTTAAAAATTTTAATGAGAATACAGATAGAAAACAGGCGGTCCAAGGATGTTGGTGATGTCTAATTTTTTTTCCCTTCATTTAGAAGAACATACTCACAAAATACCGAATTCATACTAGTAATGTTAAATATTCTAATTTTATATGCTTAGATTGTATGAAAATGTGTACATTTTACAATCAGACATTGAAGGAAGGAGAAAATAGTCACTCTGTCTTGTCTTAGGTGTCTTTGCAGATGGATGCAACAACAGTTATCAAGCTAACTTCAAAGCGATTGTATGTCAGTGAAACTCTCAAAATATCTTTGCTATGTGGCATTTCAATGCAGTGTTATGTCCTTGGTTTTTTATTGATAAAAACAACAAAACCACAAGGGAAATGCTACAGCTCATTGAGCCTGACTGATGTGTATGGCTGAACTTCTACGTTGCTAAAATAAAACCCACAATGAGTACGTTAAGAGCAGACAGGACTTAAGAGGTATGGTAAGGTCTTTTAGAAAACTCAACCTAGGGAACCGAGGGAACCAAGTCCACATCATTCTTGTTGTCAAGGGGTACATACTGCAAAAGAAATCCTCTTTCAAGGAGTGTACATTGCAAAAGAAAGATTCTGCTGTAATATAATTGCATAAATTAATTCAAGAACTCTTCAGGGTGTGCATGTGAGTGCATGCAATGGAGCCTGTTGGCAGTCTGGTTCAGCCTCTGCACTTCTAAGGATGGTTTTAAGTACCCAAAATAAAATACTAAAGTTCAAATAATTACAAAGCCAACCAATCACGTGAAAATGCCATTATCAAGTTATTTTTAAAGTGTGATATGGTCATATATGGTGTTGCTTATTAACACATTAAGTAACTGATTTCTCAGGAGGTCTCATAATGATTGTTCGTTCAAGGTGGTCATTAGTATAAAGTAGTCAAGTTAACTGCAACAGCAACATATTTCTATTATGTCTATTGGTGACAAACTCACAGGAGTTGCTAACAGTACTATGGTTTGTCATCTACATTCATAATTGAAGGAACCACTATTTCCTCTAGAGGAAATATCATTCAGTATAAATAAAGATGTGATTTTTTAAATTTCTAGTGATACACACACACCCATCTAAGAGGAACAGCATAAACCAAAAAACTACTAGAGTCTCCCCACAGATCCCAAGTTAAGGACTCCTATATTAGTATGTTCCCGCTTTAAAATACAATTGCCATTTCCCTAAAAAGTTAAAATTCTGATCACCTGAAAGAGAGAAAAGCTTAAAGAGGAATTAACTATGAAATGCAAAAAAACATTACCACAAGGAAAAAAACACATTTTTTTTCTATTTGTTGTGTCTATATAAGATAATGGATATTAACTCACTGTGGCAATCATGTCATGATATATGTAAGTCAAGTAAGCCATCATGCCCTGCAGCTTAAACATCAACAGTGCTATATGTTAATTATATTTCAATAAAACTGAAAGAGAAATAAGTCCAAACACATAGGCATACTTAGACACGTGGAAACTAAATGAACAAGTATGAAAATCAGATAGTTACTAGATCAGTCATATTTCATTGATCTTAGTGACTGACGAGTAGAAGTCCAAAGACTTTAGTATTATTTTGTTGTCTTAAATTTTACGACATGTTGGCAAGAACACCTTATTATTTTCCATTTTTCCCTTTTGCCATCCCGAGTCCCATTTTGTCTCTTTCCCTACCCACTCTCCTTTTTATACTATTTCTTCTGCAGGAAGAGATACATTGGAAAAATATTTGCATTAACAATAATCACAGTTATTCCTCTGATGGTCTTATTAAGAGACAAAATTTGGGGCGCCTGGGTGGCGCAGTCGGTTAAGCGTCCGACTTCAGCCAGGTCACGATCTCCCGGTCCGTGAGTTCGAGCCCCGCGTCGGGCTCTGGGCTGATGGCTCAGAGCCTGGAGCCTGTTTCCGATTCTGTGTCTCCCTCTCTCTCTGCCCCTCCCCCGTTCATGCTCTGTCTCTCTCTGTCCCAAAAATAAATAAACGTTGAAAAAAAAAAAGAGACAAAATTTAAGTAACATTGGCTTAAGCTTTCATGAAATCAAGATTTATATTTGCAGTTTGGCACAAACGCTACTGCTATTTACACACAGTGATGCTACAATGAGGGTCTTGGTTAATTACTGAAAGAGAGAGGCAATGAATTCATTATTTTTTTCCAAACAGAAATGTGAATAAATCTGCCAATCTTCCTTACTTTTATATAGAATATACACACTTGTTTTTTTAAGTTTGCATTTAGTTTTTTTCAAATTCTTGTTTAAATTCTAGTTAGTTAACTTATAGTGTGATATTGGTTTCAGGAGTAGAATTTAATGATTCATCACTTACATGTAAAACACCCAGTGCTCATCCCAACAAGTGCCTGCCTCAATAAGAATAGACACACTTATCACTGAGGTTAAGATGACATTTAAAATTTTTAGGAGTTTTTCTATCCTTGGCAAATAAAATTATGCCTTATAAGATAAAAGATATGCTTTGAATGAGAAGTGATTTTTTAAAAAATTTACCTAAGATAAATTCTGAACAAACTGATGGGTGTACAAAGCTATGCTAAAAGCTAAAAACATCCTTGGGAAAGAAGGTGTCAGTGAGTACCCACTCATCAAACTAATTGCTTAAGCTTTGAAACGATTTATTGTCATATGAGTTTCAGCAACAGCAATTCAATATTAAAAATTCTCCTCCTCTAACCCTCCCCTGACCCCTACCCACTTAGGGAATGGTCCTCTGTACGTCCGCCTCTGGAAATTTAACATAATGAAGGAAGGACCCACTCAACAACTTTGAGAACACTAAGTGTGAAATTTCAAAATGCCACTATTTTACTGAAAATGCCCATTCCTTTGTTCCAACACTCATTTGAGGGAACAAGAATGAGAGTTAGAGTTAAAAGCAGAAACAGGAACAAAACAAAGCAGGAACAGAAATATATGAAAGGCCATTATTTTGACACCTATCTCTATCTCTAATGGCTGACTACTCACAGGTATTTAAAATTTTAAAAGCTTTTTTCCATTCTTGAATATGCCTTTTTGAGCTTTGACTGTAAATGCAAAGAGAAAGAATAGCACTTTTATGTATTTAATACAGCCTCAGAGATATACCTTCTGGTTCTAATTCCACACGATGGTTTGGGTTTGGACCATTCCTTAATCGTCAGATGCATGTTTTTAAAAAGAAGTGGCAAAATGAAAACACTTAGATAAATTTACATCTTGGCTTAACTTTTTGAGAAGAGGAGGGAAAGGATTTTAACTAACTGGTGCATCTGTGATAAGACAAAATATCATCCTTGTTGATATCTATTGCATAAAAAGCGAATTGCAAATGGTTTGGGTTTTTTCTTTTTAACCGAAATATAATTTGGGTTGTGTTTCTATATGTTTTTTACTTAATGAAATACTTGTAAAGTTAGAAATGTTTGTGACACAATATTTCAAATTTGTATGTTAATGAAACTACAGGTGTTTTCAGAGGTGACATTTTATGTGACCTTTTATGATTATATTAAAATCACAGGATAATTATCTCTTTTTGACCATAGTAACAAATGGAGAATAGGGATAGATAGGAGACAAAGGAAGTTGAGTCAGAGGTAGGAAAATGAGAAACAAGGCAGCAATTAAGATTAAAAAGATAACTAGAATTGAGAGAAAAGTGGAAAGAAAGGGAAAGAAATGGAAATAAAAGAGACATGAGGAAATAACTCTTTTAAATTTTTGTCAATACAGTAAAGGAGATTTGTGAAAAACTCCTTAGTAAAAACAACAACAAATTGAATAAGATATAATAAACATCCTTTGAAATATAAAAATGAGGTTCCAAGGTAATAATATCAAAACCAAAGAGAAAAAGAAAGGGGAAAAAAAAGCATGGTGAGCAGGAATTTCATGCAGAGCTGGTATTGAGAAGGTCTGAACAAAGAGGCCTGGGTTTTCCCAGCTCTGCGGAGACTCCAAACTGCGGGCCTTGTGAAGCATGAAGACGCTCATACTGTCGGCTGACAAAGAGTTAGAATTGATTGTAGTTTTCAAATCTTCGTTTATTAACATTTTGGCAAGGAAAATTGTTTCCATGGTTTCAAAAAAACTCTGTGAAATGGTATGTGCAGAGAAGTTTTCGATCTCATCCATACTCTTCTATGTTGGTTCCACCCACTCCTATTTACCAATCACCATCCTCAGTTTTCTGTTCATCTTTCCATGGTCTTTTATGCAAAATAAGCAATACTCGACTGCATCCTGGGCCATTTCCCCCCCCCACTCAACAATATATCTGGAAACCATTCCTAGAAGTTCCTAGAGACCTTCCTCAGTCTTTTTAACATCGGAATTAGAGTCTTTTGTGTAGATCTACCATAGTCAAGTCAAAGCAGCGTTTTTATCGGTATTTGTTTAGGTTGTTACCAAAATTTCGCTCTTACACATAACATAGCACGAATCATCTGTGTATAAGTTGTTTGGTGTCTATTGAGGTATATCCTCAGTGTTTATAGCTATAAATAGCATGCACTGCAGGCTCAGTGGGAAATGCATCTGTAGTTTCCATAAATACCACAAATTCTTCCCCAGAGGGGCTGTGTATGCCTATCAGCAACGTAGGAGAGTATTTCTTCACAGTTGCATCAATACAGGGTACTTCCTAGCTTTTGAATTCTTGCCAATATGTGAGAAATAATAGTTCAGTGTAGTTTTAGTTCACATTTTAAAATTTATGAGTAAAATTTAAATAACCATCATTTGCATAAGGGCCATTTATATACATTTAATTTGAACTATGTATTTTCTCAACTTTTGTATTGGGTTTTCACAGCTTTTCTTGATTCTTGATTTTTAGGGATTTATATATTGGGGCTATTCCTTGCTGATCCATGATATGCATATATATGTAATACACTATGTATATATTATGTACATACATATATTTTCTCCTAGTTTGTATTTTATATTTTTGTTAATGGAATTTTCTACTTGCTTTCTATTTATTAATACAAAAGATTTATTTTTTATAATTTTTCTATGGTCAAATTTATCGATTTTTTGTTTATTATATATGAATTTTGAGTTTTGGTTAGGTTTAGGCCATATCCAGATTATAAAGGAACTTTATGATCTTTCAGATATAGTCCTTTAATCTTCTTCTAGTCCTTCTACAGTTTATCTCTCTACATACAGATCATTCATGCATTTGGACTTTATTCTGGGGTTTGGTGAGGAGTAAGGTCCCATTTTATTTATTACTGGTTATTTAGTTGGCCTATCATTTATGTTTCAAAACCTACATTTTATAGATGAGCCTTAGAACTGAGACTCCTCATAAAATTTAGACCTTCAAACTGCTATAATTTTAAAATAAGGTAAGCTAGAAACATATTCACTTAGAAACATAGGGAGATGACAAGGAAGCTTACTTTTATTGGCCTGCATTTTGGGAAAAGTACTTTCCAGAATGTAAGACAAAAGTAAACAGATATAATCACTTTCATGCAGGCTGCTTCATCTACCTACAATGCTATCAAGTTGGAAAGTAAAAATAAAACACAAGGAAAAGCAGTGTGGAAATTTTTATACCCACTTTGAGTAACAAGAATTAAAATCAAGAAATGCTTAAAAGCAAACAAGTATAAAACTACTGCGAAGCAAGGCAAATAGTATTTAGCTAAATCAGTGTGTATAATAAAATTGTAACTTCAAACTCTTATATTAGAAAATTTAAAAGTCTGAAAACGAGTTAAGAGTCATGCCTAACACGGGGCGCCTGGCTGGCTCAGTCAGTGGAGAATGCAACTCTTGATCCTGAGGACTGAGAATGAAAACCCCACATGGGGTGTAGAGATTACTCAAAAAATAAAATCATTAAAAAAAAAAAAGAGTCATGCCTAACAGGAAGACAGAAATAAAACCATATAATAAAGCAAAAGAAGTTGGAAAAAGGAAATTCAAAATGAGACAGATAAAAAGAAATCAAAATGTTACAAAGTTGCACAAATCCTAGCATTAGGAAAGATGTGGAGGAATAGAATTCTCATGTACTGATGATAGGAGGGCAATTTGGTCAAACTACTTTTGAGAACAATTTATCTAATCCATTTAAATTATACCCTAAAACAAGCAATCCCCAGTAATTCTATCCTTGTGTATGCAGTCTCCTAAAACATATGTAACTCGAGTTGACTCAAGTAACATTTGGAATAGGGAGAAGTAACATTTGGAATAGGGAGAAATTTCAAATAATATCCACATCCATTGACAAGAGGATGAACAAATAAATTGCGATATATCCATACAAGAGAGTATTATATGATATAAACTAAACTTTAAAAAATAGATTCGGTGAGAAGTTAAGTTGCAGAAGGTTATGTCAAATATACAAATTTTTAATGTTTCAAGTATGCAAATTAAATACTAAAATGTGAAATCTCTAAAGGATTTAATTTTTAAGTAATCTTTATACCTAATGAGAGGCTTGAACTTACAACCACGAGATCAAGGGTTGCACACTCCATTGATGATGCCAGCCAGGCACCCCTAAAATATGGAATTTTTAAATGCCCAAATCTGGAGAGTAGTTAATTATGGCTAAAAAGGACACAAGCAAATTTTAAAGTGGTATTCAGGGGTCGTCAACTGCATTGTCATGTTTTATTTCTTAAGTTTGGTTATGAGTATACAGATTTTTATTATATTAAATCTATAGTTTTATAAATAACGTATTACCAAAATATTATAAAACAAAAAAAATAAATAAAAGAGAAATGAAAAGGGAACAGGATGGACGTATAAATAACAATAGGAATAGAACCAGTAGGCTGGAGGATAAAACAGTATAAAGGAAAAAGAAGAAAAGATTTACATCAACCCTTCTAAATCTTTATTAGCCTATGTCACAAGACTGAGAATATTTAGGAAATTAACCTTGGGACAGAGCAAATCCACAAGGGTTATACACCCATAGTTTATCAAGAGCATCCTTTCTGCCTTAGCAAAGAAAGAATATTATCTCCAAAAACAATTACTTACTCTCAATACCAGTTCACCTCTAAGCCAGCCCTTGAATTTGTTGAGGGGAAAACAAAAGACACTTTGTTGAGGTTGCTCTGTGTAGGGTAAAACCTGCATCTTAGTGTGCAGACTGGGAGTCCAGTACGATGTAGTTCAATGACTACATTTCAAGTCTGGAAATTCAGAATCTAAGACTCCCTGACTCTCCGTGCACAAAAGGCACCCATGGACCCAATACTACCAAAACATTTCAGGGCCAAATTTCACCCCACAGGGACAAACCAGCCGGATTTCTTTCCAGGTGTATGACCATCTCTTCATAAGAATACAACAATTTCTGCGCTCCTGTGTGAATAATTATTTTGATAGATGTTTGGGTTGTTTATATTTTGAACTGGGAAAATGATATAAGGAGAGCTATTTCAATAAATCTCTGATTTGTTTTCCTTTGCCCCCTTTCTCCTGCCCACTCCAAGTTCCAGCAAAAATATCATTTATTTCGAGCTAAATATACATAATAGAATCCTGCAAAGAATATTTCAACAGATTATAATTGAAAATCTTTAATTATTAATATAACTCATTGAAGACATGATATGTGAAATTCTACAAGTTTTGTTAATGAATCATCCCTAAATTGTTCCCAGAAGCATAGTAAATAATTATGTAGAGCTTGATGTATTTTTGCACATAACTATAGTAAATTATGAGTAAATTCCACTCTGTTTATGGTTTCTAAAACAAGTATATGTAAGCAAAAGTCCCCAGTAAGAAAGCTTTCTATGGAAATAAATACAAACTATGGTTAAATGGTTATTTTAAAGCATCTAAAAATATTGAAAAATGGTATACTTATTCTTAGATAAAAAAAAAGTCATGTCTATATTTCATCAGAGCATCATCATCAGGTTCCAAATACAACTATCACTAAAGTAGAAGCAAACTGCCCAAGAATGAACTTAGTACTGGGTTACTCTCTACCCGATTTCATTTTTTCACAGTAATAAGCTTAGCAGATTCACCTAATGACAAGAAGGGCACAATTCTTACCATCATGGTATTTAACGGAAACATAAAAAAAAGAAATATATGACAATAGAGTTTGATATACCTTAGGGACTTTTAAGTTTTGATGTATAAAATAAAGTTATGGATGATCAGAGGCACATTTTAGAATCCAAAAAATAGTAAATTAGGAAAGGAGTTGTATTAATAAGCATGGTTGTAAAAATCTAATGACGTAATCATATAATCTGTAATTTATAGTCATTTAATATTTACAACAAACCCTTGAAGAAAGTAGGTAATTATTATTAACCTATTTTTAGAAAGAGAAGTACTGAACAGGCAGTAACACAATAATTTACTTAAGACTACACTGTTAGTAAAGCTGTTGAGCCAAAATTCTAAGTCTAAAGATAATAGTTATGCTGCTACAATACATCTTGTATTTATCAGCACAAATTAAACATTTTTTTAAAGGACCTGAATAGTCAGCAGCTTTCTTCTTCCTCCCTCTCTCCCTTCCTTTTTTCTTTCATTTCTTTCAAATATCATGACTCAACATACACATAAAATAATCAGCACATTATCAAGCAGGGAGTTATATTAACTTTCTACAAGTCCTAACTGCGGAGCCCCACAGAGGGACCCCAGAGAGCTCACCATTCTTCATTAATCATTAGCACAACCTGCTTTTCATTCTTCAGGGTAGAAGTGCCTTCTTTTCAATACTAGACTTTAAAGGGTACATGACATGCCTCCTTCTTGATATTTTAAGAATTATTGTCCTAAAGTCTTTATATTCACAAGCTAAGATTGAAATACATAGCACTTTCTGAACTTTACCAAAATATTGGTACCATTAACACTCATCAAGTGTTTGGTCGATTCTAAAGAGATAACACACTATATAGCTTCCATAAATGTATCACCACTAAAAACTAAAGTACTTTATTTGCATTAGCAGTTGTCAAACACTGCTCATAAAATTTTCCTCCTCTCTTTCTCTTTCCCCCTCCTTCCTCTGCTTGTTCTAATATTTCCTCTTCTCTCTTTCTTCCAGAAAACACATGTGCTCCAGAAAATGTCCCATAATTGGGAATTATAAAGAGGAATCAATTATGATTCCTAAATTGTAGTCTAAGTAGGAGACGTGATCATATCCAGACAAATATTTAAAAAAATTAGTATAAGAAAGAAATACTGATGTGGCAGCAGCTTGGTATACATTCATTTGCAAGAAAGTACAGTGACTTATTCTGGTCTTTAGATACATTCAGACTCCTTCAGGGGTGTCTACCCCACTGTGTTACAGTACAGGGTTAAGAACATTCTCCATGAGCTGCTGAACACAGACTTGTTAAGAACTGGGAATTAGCTTCTGTTTAAATTTAAGTACTGGCAATAGATTATATTTATTAAAAATGTATATGGTCAAAGGGAGAGTTTCTCAATCAAGCATGATTGTAGGCTCTGGTCAAAGATAGCTGACTCAACACAGTCTTTCATTTTTACACCTCCCCAAATCCCATTAGAATGATTGAAGAAATGTAAAATTGAAAATGAATCAATATTAGTACTATAAAGCAGAAGAGGACTATTAGCAGAACAAAATTTGAGGAATATATAGAAGATTTAAAGTAGATGAGCTTTACAGCTCATTTTGTTTTATAGAAGGTAAAGTCTAAAACTGCTAAGAAATAAGCAAACCACACAGGTTAAAATGTGGGTCACTGCTTAAGATTACAAAAATGTTTCAATATGGAAAAAATATATTGGCTTCAAAATACAAAAAGTACAAACTTCAGATGAAAAACACACTTGCTTAAATGTCCATAGAACTTAAAATTCTACTTATTGTCTCATTTGTTATACACAGCATATATAAACTTAATTACATGTTATTGAAGGTAGATATTCTCACTTCGCTAGAATTCCCAAGTATGATGATGATTACTGAGAAATCAGAGCCAACTGTATTGTTAGTTACTTTAGGCCAAAATTTATTTTTAATTACTATATTGTTTATATTACAAAATATTTTCATTTATTGTTGATATGGGAATACCTTAATGTGCTTGACATTTGGGTTAAGGCCTCCCAAAAATAACTGAAAAAAGTGTAGACCTTTGACAAAGCTCCAATAACTCAGGTAGCAGTGTTGGAAGCAAAATCAGTCCACGGAGCAACACGTAGAAAACTTAATTAAGGATCTGGTTAGCTTTGAAGGTCCAGCCAGCCAGACTAAGACTTTAAGTATATCTTGGTGAATAATATAGGCAATTCCCTAGGAAACACAAAGTGGGGGAGAGGGCTGGGGGATAAAGCAGGGTGGTGACTCAGAGAGTGTGTATTTCCACAGTCCCAGGAAAACAAGCCAACTGGACTTCTGGTTTCCAGCACTATCATCTAATGAGTCATAAAGATCTTTAAGAGTACTGAGTTAAGACCCACTATTAAGTTTTGGTCAATCAAGATCCTCATTTACATATAAATGCATATGTAAGCATATATATATATATATATATGTGTGTGTGTGTGTGTGTGCATAAACATATATATATATAAACATATATATAAACATATATATGTATGTATATGAAAACAAATCATCCAAATCACCAGATATCTGAGGAAAATTATTGACCATTAGTCTGTAAAAGTAAGGAGTAAATCCAAGAAGCAGAACTAAATCAGGAAAGAGAAGAAATCATTGGGAAAAAAATACATGATTTGTACATTCAAAGAGCTTCACGCATAACTAAAACTAGAAGGCCCTGTTGTTTAAAAAACAGAAATAGGGGCACCTGGGTGGCGCAGTCGGTTGGGCGTCCGACTTCAGCCAGGTCACGATCTCGCGGTCCGGGAGTTCGAGCCCCGCGTCAGGCTCTGGGCTGATGGCTCGGAGCCTGGAGCCTGTTTCCGATTCTGTGTCTCCCTCTCTCTCTGCCCCTCCCCCGTTCATGCTCTGTCTCTCTCTGTCCCAAAAATAAATAAACGTTGAAAAAAAATTTTTTAAAAACAGAAATAAAACCCAAGGTTCTTTGAAATTAAAAACATAGGTGCTGAAAATTTTAAAGGTCGGGTGGGTGGGGTGGGGGAGAAAGGGAAAAAAAAGAAAAAGACAAGTCAACAGAAGTATAGAATTGTCCAAAGGCAAAAAATTAAATTAATATAAAAGCAAGGAAAGAGATTCTTCTAGAACATAGAATACAGAAGCATTAATACATCCTCAAGCACCACACTTGCAACACTCCTAGACAGTGAAATCTCTAAAGATAAAAACAACAATCCTATAAACTGCTAGGAAGAATAAAGATGATATCTGTGAAGAAATATGAACCAAACTCATTTATATCAGGAAATAAGGAATGCTAATAAAACAAAACAAACAAAAATACAAAATGCAGCACTATGTAAAACTTGCTAAGAAAGTTCTGAATCTGAAATGTACACCCACTCTCCAGCATATTCAAAACAGAGAATTCTATGTATACAAATACTCAGAAGATTTCTTGTCCGTGGAACTTTAAACAATATGATGACATGTTGTGCAAATTGAAAAATGAACTGAAGGGGCACCTGGGTGGCTCAGTCAGTTAAGCATCTGACTTTGGCTCATGCCACGATCTTGCTGTTTGTGAGTTCAAGCCCTAGGTCAGGCTCTGTGCTGACAGCTCAGAGACTGGAGCCTGCTTCGGATTCTGTGTCTCCCCCTCTCTGTCCGTCTAATGCTCATGCTCTGTCTCTCTCTGTCTCTCAACAATAAACTTAAAAAAAATTCTTAAAAAAAGAGAGAAAAATGAACTGAAGGGAAAACGATATGATACCCAAAAACTAAGAATGAACAAATAAAACTACTAAGAATAGTAATTAACTTAATATATTTCTTAATGATTGAACTTCTATGTAAATATTCACAAAATAGAAATGCATAATTCAATAAAAACAGAAATCAATAATTGTTGACAAAAGTAAAGCTTTGGAAACAGACTTCACATTTTTTTAAAATCTAAAAGTAAAAGCTACAAATTAACCTGAAAACTGTTTAAAGTAGCTCTTACAAAGGTCTGAGGAGTGAATTAGAGGCAGAATAAGAGAATTCTCACTCTTTATATATACTTTTATTGTTTGAATCATTTATAATGAGCATGTGTCACTACTCTTTTAAAAATTTAAATGTAGCTGTGGCCACAAGATGGGTCTATTTTCTGTTTACTTAAGCAAATAATTCATAGAGTAAGATACTAAAGAATTACTTCCTTGTGAATTACAAGATTCAATTTAAAGCAAATAAGTTTAGTGTCAAGCATTAAACAACATGCCGGTGGATCCATTTCAGAGCACCACTTTATCAATTTATTATACCATGAATTAGCATACAAACATTGATAATAGCTAATAGATTGCAAACACATTCGTTGCACTATAATTTTTATTTCCCTATGCTCCATAATGCTTCATAAAAGGATATAAACCCTTTCCTATCATTAACCGCTAAGGGAACTCGAAAGAAGATATCTAGGCTTATCACAACTTTTCAAATGATCATATTCTTTTGCTGTCAGCGGCAATAATGCTGAGGAACTTTGTCTCTATCCTCTGTAGGCAACCTGGATGCTCACTGGAGTTCATTTCCAATCCTCTGGTTTATCAGCTTTGGTGACTCACAATTCCTTTCCTGTCCATCAATCCAGTTAAGAACTCTGTACTTGCATCTCTCTGCCCAGAAATTTGAGCTGTGAATATTCATCTAGGAATTAACTCAATCATCAATACTCCTTATTTATTTCCCGTAGCAAGTTCTTTATTACGGAAACCATCTGGCTCCTGGTTCTTGGTCTTCCTCTTATTTTTGTTCTCCCAGTATATTCTTTCAGCATTATCTCTGGTAATGGATCTTCATCTCTTGGCCTCCCTATCATGACTGCCCTCAATGCACTCTTATCCTTTTGATGTTTGAACCACTATGCCAGTGTTCGAGAGAAACATTCCAAGGCTCCAATTCCTGGATAACTGAATAATGTGCCCACATTCCTGTCAAGAGGGCATCTTTTTCCACTGGCACAGGGGACAGTGGACATTATAGGAGCATATGATTGTCATTCTTTGAGAGCAAATAAAAAAGGAAGAGTTTCTCATATTGTTACAAGGGACTTTATGAAGGTCATGGATGAATCGACATAAATTTGAAAATAAGCTTATTTATATTTTCAGCACTTGCTACTTCCTGTTAAGGAATCTCATAGACTTATGTTCTAGAAGAGAGTTCTATTTCTTCTAGACCAGTGTTTCTTCAATAAAGACACTAAATGAAGTTGTGTTTTATTAGTAACAGGTATATACATGAAAAATGTGAACATGTATATATAGAATGTGATTATTCAGCCTAATTCTAAAGTGATATATATATATATATATTACAATAATTAAGGGGTTTTTAGGTGTCTGTGATGAACATGTTTGATGCTAGGAGTTTAAATAGCCCCTAAAGTTCTGTTTAACCAATTCTAGAAACTCTAAATTTATGCTTAGATATATTTCTTCTATGCAGAACAAACTATGTAACACTGATCCCATGCATAATTTCTGGAACTTGTGAAGAATAAATATACAGCGTCCTTTTCCATAATTATTAAAAAATTTCAAAGTGGTAACAACAGAGCATTAAGCTGAGTATAGGGTCCCTCTCAGCATGGAGCCCCTTATGACTGCACAAGCCACAGACACCCAAAGCAGGATTTGCTTCTATATATACACTACCTCTAAGACTTGGTAAAGTTCATTCATTCATTAGTATGCTTTTATTCAGTTTCTATGTTCCAAATACTGTGATGGAACATGAACAAGAGAAGATAACATTTTGTAAATAAATTACTGCATACATATTTGATAACTTTTACTAACTAAATTAAAATTAGCAACTCTAATTTTAAAATCTAAATTCATAACATTTCAAACATGCAACACAAATAGCTCATTTGTATTCTCTAAGGAGAATCTTTTATTTTTTTATTTTTTTTTTAATGTTTTTATTTATTTTTGAAAGAGAGAGACACCGAGCGTGAGCAGGGGAGGAGCAGAGAGAGAGGGAGACATAGAATTTAAGCAGGTTCCAGGCTCTGAGCTTTCAGCACAGAGCCCGATGTGGGGCTCAAACTCACAAACTGTGAGATCATGACCTGAGCCGAAGTCGGACGCTTAGCCGACTGAGCCACCCAGGCGCCCCTAAGAAGAATCTTTTATTAAGGGATGCTTAGGAAATTCTGGTTAAGGAGTCTATTATACGTCATACAATACATGATAGGAAATTCTTTATTTAAGTGGTGTGGAGGTGAAGAGCTATGACTACAGTTAAGGACATAACGAGAGTGATAGCCAGTGCACTCTCTGCTAAAAGGAGACCCAGGTGGCAGGAGCAAAACTGGATGCATAGATTTCAAGGATGTTGGTGGAGGCTCTTTTTCTTTTTCTATTTTTTTTTAAGTTGAACCACATGGGGAACCCAGGATGGAGATAGTTTCTGTGCTCCAGCAGTTTCATCAGCCAGAACAGCTGGAACCTAAATATAGATAAGGCTCTAAACGCAGCAGTTAGCATGATTAAGACTCTACATGGGAAGCAACCAGAGTTATGCTAAATATGGATGCTTCAAACCTCAAAGCTTCGAGAGGAGTCAGGGTTAGTGAAAAGAAATGTCAAAAACCCACAACACAAATAAGTCCCCAGGTATTATAAGGATAGAAACAAAGAAAAGTGACCTATAGAAGTAGACCCATAGAGATGATCAAATTATTCCCAGAGTCCCTCACCTTGGGTTCTGTGTCAAGCCGACCTGAGTTTTGATTTCTGGTTCTCCACTATGTCTATGACCTTAAGCAAGTTGTTTGATTCTCTCAGACTCCGTTTTCTTATATACATAATGGGAGGACTTACATAGGTAAATTTCTCAGTGCCAAGTCCTTAACAAGTACTTGATATGAGTCGAAACACAAAATTCCTTTTGGAAATCTCCAACCAACTGGAGGTATCTAATATAATGTTAAAAATGGCTTAGGAATGAGGACCGTTAGGCTCTTCTCAAGCATTTCCTCTCAGTGTTTCCTAAATGTTTCTGTATATCAGAATCCCATGGGGAGCCTCAGAAATTACTGATGCCTATGTCCTTCCCCCTGAGACTGTGATTTAATTAGTCTAGGGTAGAAACTGGATTTGGATTTGGAATATTAAAAAAAAAAAATCCTCGACTGGGTCTCATGCACAGACTACCTGGTAACTCTGCTCTAACCTATACCATGAAGTGATGAAATTCATGAAATCTCAATTAGCTTGTTTTCTATGACACGCAGGGGCAGAAAAGGGTATAGACTAGAGACCCTGTGTCTATTAATAGTACCAGACTGGAAGCCAGAACTAACTGAGTGTGAATAGGTTTTTAGTCACTGGCTGGCTCTGCACTTAAGGCAACTTAATTTTCCTATACTTCTGTTTTGTTATCTATAAATAAAGCACCGAAAAGTATAGGTCTCACAAACATTTCAAAATAGTTGAACTGCCAATTGTATACTGCCATTTCTGTATTGGCTCACTGACTTCAACTTTATTTTACAAAAAAGACCCTCCCTGAACTCTGACCTTCTTCTCTACCTGGGGTTGCTCAATAAACTTTCTATTCTTGGCTCCTTAAAACTTGAGAGAAAACTAACAGCGTCCAGAAATAACACAGCACTCAATGATCCTAGTTCAGTTCTTTGTACCTAAAAGAAATAAACCCCAAAGGAAATGAGTAAAAAAGAAATGACATATCAGAA
The DNA here is from genome assembly GCF_016509475.1 of Prionailurus bengalensis. Lineage (NCBI taxonomy): Eukaryota > Metazoa > Chordata > Mammalia > Carnivora > Felidae > Prionailurus > Prionailurus bengalensis. The sequence continues at coordinate 139,606,008 of NC_057350.1, forward strand.
AATCCCTAGACTGGCAAGTAAATATGAACACACTGAGAGCACACCCTGGATCTTATCAAAAATCTATACTTCTTGAAACGAAGTGATATTTGTCCTAAGCAAACTCCACAAATTCTACATCATGTAGTATATTATTTTTTAGGAGTGAAAAAGGAATATAAAACAAAAATTGGAAAAGAAAATTCCAAGGCGAACATTAAAAAAAATTTTAAACTTACTGTTTAGAAATGGCATCTACTCTTTGAAATAACATGTAAAATAGTTATCAGAAGAGAGAATATTTTTTAAGAGACAGGCCAGTGTGGCTTATTTATCATTTAACCAGGAGGGCAGGAAGGACTCGTACTGCGAGGATCAAGGAAGATAAGGACTGAAGATAAAAATGAGGGTTCTGGAGGAGGCAAATACATAGAAAAAAAAATACACAGTTCTCTGTATCTCAGAAATAACATGGATTTTGGTCTCCTCTTACAAGTGTTTCCCCCATCTCTGAGGCCTTCTCTTATTTTTATCTTCCCTACCCATGCCTTATGCAAGCATGGTATCACAAAATTTTCAATAAATATGGTTCAACTGGAATCCTGATGGTGAAAGAATAGCAGAAAGACATTAAGGGATTAATTAAAAGTGAGTACTGGAGGCAGCAGTGTAGTAAATGAGCCTGGTCAGGAATGACCTCAACTCATATGTGCTTAGGGCCACCCATCAGTCTGTGTAGAGACCATCTGCTTTAGACTCAAAGACCAGGACTGAAGGAATACACTTATGATATAACCATGCACATATAACTTTTTTATTAACATCTGAAAACCCACTGGCATAGAACACTAAAAAGGATCACACTGAGAAACTAAATCGGATTTCTCCTATCAAATTAAAGTTATACATCAAAACACATCTTCACTGAGAATAGAATGAAATCATGTTAACAATGTTTCTTTTCCTTTGCACTTTTAGATAGATTACAAAGCTGTTTCAGGCTGAGGGCAAATGAAGCGAAGTTGATCAAAACAAACAAAAAGACATCCTAAATATGATTTGAAAGTAAAAGAATGCACTTTAGATCAATTGATGATTCAGTGAATTTCAGTACAAATTACTTAATCATGGATTCAAATACACGTTAGGTTCAGTCATGTGACTCTCACACTGCTAAAACGTACAGATTATTACAGACAAAGGCCCAAAGTAAGAACTTCAGAGTATCCTATAGCTGGTGTAGTGGTATAGAATGAGACCAATGAGGTTGGGTTCATTAGGGGACTCAGTACATGTAAGGTTTGAGCACTTTTAGAATTAATAACAGAAGTGACTTTCATTGCTCTAGATGCTTAGATTTAACAGAGATCTGCCCAATTAATGTATGGACAGATATTAAGAAATTAAGTAAAATCAAAGTGTGAGAATAAAACTACAGTAGTCAGATAAAAAAAAAGGATCAAGAGTAATAATATGAATGTTCAAACAATACTTGCTATGTGCTACGGAATAACTTAAGTGCTTTAGATACAATAATTTTATTTATTTTTTGTTTTGCATACTGCGCATCTTTAATGCTTTGATGCCATTTATATATACATCTTTATTAATGTTTTAGACATATTTTTTAATATGAAATTTATTGTCAAATTGGTTTCCATACAACACCTAGTGCTCAGCCAACAGGTGCCCTCCTCAATGCCCACCCACTTTCCCCTCATTCCCACCCACCATCAACCCTCAGTTTATTCTCAGTTTTTAAGAGTCTCTTATGGTTTGCCTCCTTCCCTCTCTGTAGCATTTTTTCCCCCTTCCCCCCCTCGCCCACCATGGTCTTCTGTTAAGTTTCTCAGGATCCACATAAGAGTGAAAACATATGGTAACTGTCTTTCTCTGTCTGACTTATTTCACTTAGCATAACACTCTCCAGTTCCATCCACATTGCTATAAAAGGCCAAATTTCATTTTCTCATTGCCAAGTAGTATTCCATTGTATATATAAACCACAACTTCTTTATCCATTCGTCAGTTGATGGACATTTACGCTCTTTCCATAATTTGGCTTGTTGAAAGTGTGCTGCTATAAACAGTGGGATACAAGTGTCCCTATGCGTCAGCACTCCTGTATCCCTTGGGTAAATTCCTAGCAGTGCTATTGCTGGGTCATAGGGTAGGTCTATTTTTAATTGTTGAGGAACCTCCACACTGTTTTCCAGAGTGGCTGCACCAGTTTGCATTCCCACCAACAGTGCAAGAGGGTTCCGGTTTCTCCACATCCTCTCCAGCATCTTTAGTCTCATGATTAGTTCATTTTAGCCACTCTGACTAGTATGAGGTGGCATCTCAGTGTGGTTTGATTTGTGTTTCCCTGATGAGAAGCGACGTTGAGCATCTTCTCATGAGCCTGTTGGCCATCTGGATGTCTTCTTTAGAGAAGTGTCTATTCATGTTTTCCGCCCATTTCTTCACTGGATTATTTGTTTTTCAGGTGTGGAGTTTAGTGAGCTCTTCATAGATTTTGGATACTAGCCCTTTGTCCAATATGTCATTTGCAAATATCATTTCCCGTTATGTCGGTTGCCTTTTAGTTTTGTTGATTGTTTCCTTTGCAGTGCAGAAGCTTTTTATCTTCATGTGGTCCCAATAGTTCATTTTTTCTTTTAATTCCCTTGCCTTTGGGGATGTGTCAATTAGGAAATTACTGCGGCTGAGGTTAGAGAGGATTTTTCCTGCTTTCTCCTCTTGGGTTTTGATGGTTTCCTGTCTCACATTCAGGTCCTTTATCCATTTTGAGTTTACTTTTGTGAATGGTATAAGAATGTGGTCTAGTTTCATCCTTCTGCATGTTGCTGTCCAGTTCTCCCAGCACCATTTGTTAAAGAGACTGTCTTTTTCCATTGGATATTCTTTCCTGCTTTGTCAAAGATCAGTTGGCCATACTTTTGTGGGTCCAATTCTGGAGTCTCTCTTCTATTCCATTGGTCTATGTGTCTGTTCTTGTGCCAGTACCATACTGTCTTGATGATTATAGCTTTGTAGTAGAGAATTAAGTCTGGGATTGTAATGCCTCCCGCTTTGGTCTTCTTCTTCAATATTAGTTTGGCTATTCGGGGTCTTTTGTGGTTCCATACAAATTTTAGGATTGCTTGTAGGTTCAAGAAGAATGCTAGTGCAATTTTGATTGGGATTGCATTGAATGTGTAGACAGCTTTGGGTAGTATTGACATTTTAACAATATTTATTCTTCCAATCCATGAGCACAGAATGTTTTTCCATTTCTTCATATTTTCTTCAATTTCCTTCATAAGCTTTCTATAGTTTTCAGCATACAGATCTTTTACATCTTTGGTTAGGTTTATTCCTAGGTATTTTATGATTCGTGGTGTAACTGTGAATGGTATCAGTTCCCTTATTTGTCTTTCATTTGTTTCATTATTAGTGTATTAGAATGCAACTGATTTCTGTACATTGATTTTGTATCCTGTGACTTTGCTGAATTCATGTATCAGTTCTAGCAGACTTCTGGTGGAGTCTATCAGGTTTTCCATGAATAATATCATGTCATCTGCAAAAAGTGAAAGCTTGACTTCATCTTTTCCAATTTTGATGCCTTTGATTTCCTTTTGTTGTCTGATTGCTGATGCTAGCACTTCCAACACTATGTTAAACAACAGTGGTGAGAGTGGACATCCCTGTCATGTTCCTGATCTCAGAGGGATAGCTCTCAGTTTTTCCTCATTGAGGATGAAATTAGCTGTGGGCTTTTCTTAAATGGCTTTTATGATGTTTAAGTATGTTCCTTCTATCCCAACTTTCTCGAGGGTTTTTATTAAGAAAGGATGCTGAATTTTGTCAAACACTTTTTCTGCATTGATTGACAGGATCATATGGTTCTTTTCTTTTATTTTATTAATGTGATGCATTGCACTGATTGATTTGTGAATGTTGAACCAGCCCTGCAGCCCAGGAATGAATCCCACTTGATCATGGTAAATAATTATTTTTATATGCTGTTGAATTCGATTTGCTAGTATCTTATTGAGAATTTTTGCATCCATATTCATCAGGGATATTGGCCTGTAGTTCTGTTTTTTTACTGGGTCTCTGTCTGGTTTAGGAATCAAAGTAATGCTGGCTTCATAGAATGAGTCTGGAAGTTTTCCTTCCCTTTCTGTTTTTTGAAACAGCTTGAGAAGGATAGGTATTATCTCTGCTTTAAATGTCTGGTGCAATAACCCAAGGAAGACATCTGGTCCTGGACTCTTATTTGTTGGGAGATTTTTGATAACTGATTCAATTTCTTTGCTGGCTATGGGTCCGTTCAACTTTTCTATTTCTTCCTGTTTGAGTTTTGGAAGTGTGTGGGTGCTTAGGAATTTGTCCATTTCGTAAAGATTGTCCAGTTTGTTGGCATATAATTTTTCATAGTATTCCCTGATAACTGTCTGTATTTCTGAGAGAGTGGTTGCAGTAATTCCATTTCATTCATGATTTTACCTATTTGGGTCATCTCCCTTTTCTTTTTGAGAAGCCTGGCTAGAGGTTTATCAAGTTTGTTTATTTTTTCAAAAAACCAACTCTTGGTTTCATTGATCTGCTCTACAGTTTTTTTAGATTCTATATTGTTTATTTCTGCTCTGATCTTTATGATTCCTCTTCTTCTGCTGGATTTGGGGTGTCTTTGCTGTTCTGCTTCTATTTCCTTTAGGTGTGCTATTAGATTTTGTATTTGGGATTTTTCTTGTCTGTTGAGATAGGCCTGGACTGCAATGTATTTTCCTCTCAGGACTGCCTTCGCTGTATCCCAAAGTGTTTGGATTGCTGTATTTTCATTTTCATTTGTTTCCATATATTTTTTAATTTCTTCTCTAATTGCCTGGTTGACACATTCATTCTTTGGTAGGGTGTTCTTTAACCTCCATGCTTTTGGAGGTTTTCCAGACTTTTTCCTGTGGTTGATTTCAAGTTTCATAGCATTGTGGTCTGAAAGTGTGCATGGTATGATCTCAATTCTTTTATACTTATTAAGGGCTATTTTGTGACCCAGTATGTGATCTAGCTTGTAGAATGTTCCATGTGCACTTGTGAAGAAAGTATATTCTGTTGCTTTGGGATGCAGAGTTCTAAATATATGTCAAGTTCATCTGATCCAATGTATCATTCAGGGCCCTTGTTTCTTTATTGATCCTGTGTCTAGACGATCTATCCATTTCTGTAAGTGGGGTATTAAAGTCCCCTGCAATTACCACAGTCTTATCAATAATGCTGCTTATGTTTGTGATTAATTGTTTTATATTTGGGGGCTCCCGTGTTTGGTGCTTAGACATTTATAATTATTAGCTCTTCCTTATGGGTAGACTCTGTAATTATTATATAATGCCCTTCTTCATCTCTTGTTACAGCCTTTAATTTAAAGTCTAGTTTGTCTGACATAAGTATGGCTACTCCAGCTTTCTTTTGACTTCCAGTAGCATGACAGATAGATCTCCATCCTCACTTTCAATCTGAAGGTGTCCTCAGGTCTAAAATGTGTCTCTTGTAGACAGCAAATAGATGGGTCTTGTTTTTTTTTTTTTTTTAATCCATTCTGATACCCTATGTCTTTTGGTTGGAGCATTTAGTCCATTGAAATTCAGTGTTATTATTGAAAAATATGGGTTTAGAGTCATTGTGATGTCTGTAGGTTTCATGCTTGTAGTGATGTCTCTGGTACTTTGTGGTCCTTATGACATTTCCCTCACAGAATCCCCCTTAGGATCTCTTGTAGGGCTGGTTTAGTGGTGATGAATTCCTTTGGTTTTTGTTTGCGAAGACCTTTATCTCTCCTTCTATTCTGAATGACAGACTTGCTGGATAAAGGATTCTGGGCTGCATATTTTTTTTTCTGTTCATCACATTGAAGATTTCCTGCTGCCCCTTCTGGCCTGCCAATTTTCAGTAGATAGGTATGCTGCTACTCTTATGTGTCTACGTTTGTATGTTAGGGCTGTTTATCCCTAGCAGCTTTCAGAATTTCTTTTTATCCTTGTATTTTGCCAGTTTCACTATGATATGTCATGCAGAAGATCAATTCAAGTTACATCTGAAGGGAGTTCCCTGTGCTTCTTGGATTTCAATGCCTTTTTCCTTCCCCAGATCAGGGAAGTTCTCAGCTATGATTTGTTCAAGTATACCTTCAGCCCCTTTCTCTCTCTCTTCTTCTTCTTCTTCTTCTGGAATTCCTATGATACAGATATTGTTCTGTTTGATTACATCACTTAGTTCTCTAATTCTCCCCTCACACTCCTGGATTTTTTTTATCTCTCTTTTTCTCAGCTTCCTCGTTTTGCATAATTTTGTCTTCTAATTCACCTATTCCTTCCTCTGCCTCCTCAGTCCATGCTATGGCCACCTCCATTTTATTCTGCACCTCATTTATAGCATTTTTTAGTTCCTCATGGCTATTTCCTAGTCCCTTGACCTCTGCAGCAATAGACTTTCCTCTATGCTTTTTTCAATCCCAGCGATTACTTTTATGACTATTACTCTATATTCTTGTTCCATTATGTTGCTTAAATCATTTTTGATCAATTCATTAGCTGTCGCTACTTCCTGGAGTTTCTTTTGAGAATTCTTCCGTTTCATCATTTTGGGTAGTCCCTGGGGTGGCTCCAAATTGCAGGGCTCTTCCCCTGTGCTGTCTGGAGTAACTTGTGTTGGTGGGCGGGGCGCAGCCTGACCTGATGTCTGTCCCCAGCCCACCGCTGGGGCCACAGTCAGACTGGTGTGTACCTTATCTTCCCCTCTCCCGGGGGCAGGACTCACTGTGGAGTGGTGTGGCCCCTGTCTGGGCTACTTGCACACTGCCAGGTTTGTGGTGCTGCTTTGATGGGATGTGGCCAAGGGTGTATTAGCAGGGGTGGATCCACAAGGTGCACAGGGTGGGAGGGGTAGGCTTAGCTCCCTTTGCTGTGGGTGGTCCCCTGCAGGAGGGGCCCTGCAGCACCAGGAGGGAGGCAGGCCGACGGAGGGATGAATCTACAGATGCACAGTGTTGGGCTTTTGCGCAGTGCTAGCAAGTTCAGTGATGGTGACAGGAACTGGTTCCCTTTGGAATTTCGGCTGGGGGATGGGAGAGGGAAATGGCACTTGCCACTGCCTTTGTTCCCCTGCCAAGCTGAGCTCTGTCTTCTGGGGCTCAACAACTCTCCCTCCTGGCATCCTCTCACCCTCCCCACTCTCCGAGAGCAGAGCTGTTGACTCTTAACATTCCAGATGTTAAGGCCTGCTGGCTGTCGGAACTCAGAGTCCAGCCCCTCTGCTTTGATGAGCCAGACTTTGGGGGCTCTGCCTTGCCAGGTGGGCTGCCCCTCCACCTCCCCAGCTCCCTTCCACCAGTCCATGTAGCGTGCACAGCCTCTCTGCCCTTCCTACCCTCTTCTGTGGGCCTCTTGTCTACACTTGGCTCCAGAGCGTCTGTTCTGCTAGTCTCCTGGTGGTTTTCTGGGTTACTTAGGCAGATGTGGGTGGAATTTAAGTGATCAGCAGGATGAGGTGAGCCCAGCGTCCTCCTACCCCGCCATCAGCCTGTAAGTCTCCTGAATACAATAATTTTAATCTTCACTAGACCTCCTATTACTGCCCTAATTAAGAAGCTGAGAGTACTAAGACACAAAGAGGTGCAGTAACTTGTTAAAGGTCCCAGAGTTGGCAAATAGTAGAGCTGAAGTTTGAGCTATGCCATCTAATTCTGAAGTCCTTGCTTTTAGTTACCACATCATACTGCGGACCAAGAAGAAAGAGACTGAGCTGAAATTCAGAAATCGAGTTTTCATCCAAATCATTCAAACCAAATGGTGTAAGGGTCCAAGAGTAGATGATGAACAGTGTGACAGGTTAAAGACAGAAGTTGACAGAACCAGGAAAATCTTTGGAGAAAAGGGAATGGAAAATTTTTTTTAAATTTTTTTTCCAACGTTTATTTATTTTTGGGACAGAGAGAGACAGAGCATGAACAAGGGAGGGGCAGAGAGAGAGGGAGACACAGAATCAGAAACAGGCTCCAGGCTCTGAGCCATCAGCCCAGAGCCCGACACGGGGCTCGAACCCGCGGACCGCGAGATCGTGACCTGGCTGAAGTCGGACGCTTAACCGACTGCGCCACCCAGGCGCCCCGAATGGAAAATTTGTAAAAGACATCAAATTTTACTGAAGTTATGAGAACACAGCAGAAGAAGATATTACCTATTGCTGGGTAGAGTGGGACTCAACCAGGAGATGTGTCGTGAGAGGAAAGGGAGGGCCAAAAAATCACTCCCTGGGGTTTCATCATGGAAATCAAGGTGATTATACCAGAAAAAAGTCTACAACACTTCCTAACCAACTTGGGATCAAGAAGTAATTAAAAATAGGGGCGCATGGGTGGCGCAGTCGGTTAAGCGTCCGATTTCACCCAGGTCACGATCTCGCGGTCTGGGAGTTCGAGCCCGGCGCCAGGCTCTGGGCTAATGGCTCAGAGCCTGGAGCCTGTTTCCGATTCTGTGTCTCCCTCTCTCTCTGCCCCTCCCCCGTTCATGTTCTGTCTCTCTCTGTCCCAAAAATAAATAAACGTTGAAAAAAAAATTTTTTTTTTAAATAAAAAAAAAGAAGTAATTAAAAATATAAGAAGATTTTGCAGGAAAAACAGTCTAACTGTTAGGTTATATTAGATTATGTTTAATACTCACTTCGGTACTAAGCACCATGCCTAAAACTACTCTAAATTAAAATCTATAGAAGGTCAGGAAGTAGGATCCCCAATCATCCTAGTTCACCTAGAATTCTCCTCATTTTAACACTGAAAATCCTGCATCCCAGGTGACCCCTCCCCCCCACCAGGCAACCTGAGATGTTTTTGACCAGGACAATGGCGGTTTTCAAAGTGAACATCCTTCTCCCTAAAACCCTATCAGTCCTTAGCAAATCAGATGGGTGGTAATCCTATCAGGATAATACAGTATGTCAAAGTCCCATCATAATTGTCATGAATTGGATCTCAAAAGGAGGATTTACATGATTAAAAATTATTGACAGAAAATCATGTCAAAAGGGAACAAAAGGAGTCAACTTGACTACAAAGACTTTAAAATATGTATCATAGGTTTAAAACATGTAACAAAAATAAATGGATGTCGGAACTATCAAATGATATGTGATATTATGGGATACTAATTTACACCAGTTTTCCTACTGAGATGTTATTTTCAAGAATGTTTTAATTATCGCAAATGTTTTAATTCAAGAATAATTCAGTAAATTTTTTAAAACAAGTAGCATTAAATGAGGTTAAAGAAATACTCAGGAAAAGAAAATATTGTACATTTTAAAGCTATCTTTGATACTCTAGGCAAAAGAAATTTACAGGATAATGGGGTATCAAATATCAGCCCAGAGATGTGTTGAATTTACCTTTAATATAATAGTATTTCAAAATTTAGATAAAAAATATTTTAAAATATGCATTCAATAGGAAAATTTACAAAATGGTACTTAATCATTTTACACTGTTTTTAGGATACCCAAAAGATGTGCACATAAAATAAACACTGCAGATTTATACACTGCTGTCTGTGTAAGACAATCACTGAACATTGAGCAGTCTAATGTTAGCTCGTATCTGAGCATTAATGAACTTTACAGTGCACATAAAATGTTCTGAATGAAGTGTGTTAAATCACGTAAATCATTTGGTTTGATCTCCATGAAAAAGCAATCAGGTTCAAGACAACTAGTGGAGTAAGAAGAAATACTAGAAGAACACAAAAAACTTCCCAACAATATCTTCTTTGCTCCAAACAAGGCCACTTAAATTATGAGACACAGAGCTAGACAGCCTTGTTCCCAGTGTTCATCTAACACCCCTTCTTTTCTAAAGATGTTTTGACTGTTAAGTAAAAGCTGTACCATATCCAAATATAATACCTTTTCAATTAAAGACAAAAACATTTTACTCATCATTTAACCCAGAGCATTATAGAGAACACAGAAGAAAAGGTGGTTTCTTGAAAACATTTTAAAATTGGTTTAAAATTTTTTTCTATAGTTTGAAATCCTGGGACTTAGCCGTGAGTATATGCCGAAGTAATTGTCTTTGATAAGTTTCTCCAACAGTAGAAATGTGGCAGAAACAGAGGAGAGAGAAGTGGCTAGACCTGCCTAAAGGTAGTGTTCCCCCCAGACACCCACCTAACCAAGGAGACTCCTATAAAACAATCAATGAAGCATAGCTATTTCCAAGGGGAATTTCTGAAAGGAACAGTGGGTATGGTTCATTTTAAGATGTAGAATTTAGATGACTAAAGCATGACCGCCCTACAGAAAAGTAATGAAAATTCTGGCATTCAGAAATGGTGCAGATCCTGTTACAAGTTCCAGGAAGCAGAGACATGTAGTTTTCAGGTGGGTTGCTGATGAATTACTGGGGACACAATGAAAGTGAACAGTCCAAGTATAAAGGCAAGTAAAAGAGAAAAGTAGAAATGGAAAGTGAGGAATAAAAGCAAAACGTATTTGTTTTTCTAGGCCTTGATACTCAGGTTTAAAATGATATATTTCTGGGTGCCCACCATGAAGACAAGGACATTCTGGCAAGAGTCTAATCTCCATCATGGGCATTTAAAACATGAATGAAATTCAATAATGTTCAGGAGTTAGACAATTAACAGGGACTAAACCAACTGAGGACCACAGGTCAAAAAGACAAGATCCATGGGGAAGAAGGTATTCATTTGTTCTCAGGAGAAAACAACAGGGGAGGAGACAGATAATAATCATTTTTCCCCACAAAAGAGTACAGTTATCTAACCAAAGAGTTGTATTTTATTTTATTTTTTAATGTTTTTTTATTTTTATTTTTGAGACAGGGAGAGACAGAGCATGAACAGGGGAGGGTCAGAGAGAGAGGGAGACACAGAATCTGAAACAGGCTCCAGGCTCTGAGCTGTCAGCACAGAGCCTGATGTGGGGCTCGAACTCATGGACCGCGAGATCATGACCTGAGCGGAAGTCAGACGCTTAACCGACTGAGCCACCCAGGCACCCCTAAAGAGCTATATTTTAAAGCATTCTGGTAACTGTGATAGCACACACATCATCAAGTTTCAGTTCAATGAGCGTAACAATTGGCATCCATCTTCTTTAGATGAAATGATCCAATAGGAAAAGCAGGAGTAACATTAATGGACAAGAGTACGGACTCACAGAGAAGTTCACAAACCAAAGGGAGAAGAGTGGGAAAGGCCTGAATTAGAAAGAAAGAAGGAAAAAAACCAGTAGTGATATGAACATCAGGGTACATGGTATATGAAATTGAATGCTACCTAGATTTATTGGGCACTAACCAAAGGCAAAGTGCTAGGCTAGAATGTATAGGGGATAACAAGATGAAAAATGCATGTGAAGAAAGAAGTTTTCTTGGCTGAAATTACAAAACATTCAAGAAAGACAAAATGTTTTAGTGATGGGCTCCCTCAAAACACCTGTGGAGACTTTATAAATTACTGGCTAAATTCCTGATATATGGGATCAAATGGCCTCAGGTAGAATACTCACTGTCCCACTTACCACCTGCATGCTGTTGGACTTATTACCTAATTGTTCTTGGCCTCAGTTTTTCCATCAGTAAAACAAGGATAAGAGTAGAACCTGTTGCACAGATTTGTTGAAGACACTTAAATGAGATAATACATGTGGAACAATTTGAATGAAGCCTGAAGCAGAATTAACAGTGAGAAATAATGTTAATGTTGTTGTTATCATTATTGTAATCTACAGATGGAAGTAAATTTTATTCTACTGAAGTGGAATTCTAAACACATTGTTCATTTACTTTCCTGACAGCTTAATCAATCAAATGTTTGGGGAAACTAGCATTATTTTAGGCTACAATTCTAACTCTTTGGGCACCAAAGATTTAACTCTCTTTGTAACCAAGAAAGAAAAAGTCAATATACTGGATACATACACCCCAAACATTTATAACAGCAGCATCTATAACAGCCAAATTATGGCAACAGCCCACGTGTCCACTGATGAATGGATAAGGAAGATATGACTCTCTCTCTCTCTCTCTCTCTCTCTCTCTCTCTCTCACACACACACACACACACGAATATTATTCAACCATAAAAAAGAATGAAATCTTGCCACTTGCAATGGGGTGGATTGGAGCCAGAGAGTATTATGTATGCTAAGTGAAATAAGTCAGTCAGAGAAAAACAAATACCATATGATTTCACTCATATGTAGAACTTAAGAAACAAATGAGAATAGGGAAAAAAAATAAGAGAGAGTGAGACAAATCAAGAAACAGACTCTTAACTATGGAGAACAAACTGATGGTTCCAGAGGGGAGGTGGTTGGGGAATGTGTTAAATAGATGATGGGGATTAAGGAGCTCATCACTCGTGATGAGAACAGGGTGATGTATGGAAGTGTCGAATCACCACATTGTACACCGGAAACTAATATTACCTTGTATGGTAACTAACTGGAATTTACATAACAACTTAAAAATAACAAAAATAAAACATATCTACAAAACACCAACAAAATCTCCAGTGTCTTCCAAATGAGTACATACTAAGTTCAGAATGTCTTAGCATACCATCCAATGTCTTTATCTATCTGGGCCCAGTCTACCATTCCAGCCAGATATTCTATCATTCTCCTTTAATTCAAAGCATACTCTAAAGTCTAGTCCCATCAGACTAAAGAGGCTCATGCTCAGTATATTGCTTTGAATCATAAGAAAGTATAAGCAATAAGCTATTTTGACCAACAAAATGACAATTTCATGGGTTCATACTAACAGACAACATAAAAAAGGGTAACCCACAGCTTCATGTTAAATTTTCTGCAAATCTAGGAAGACTACACCTGAGGATTATTAGGGAACCTGAATAGGTAACTGAATGGTTTTAAAAATTACTTTTAATAGAAAGTACTCTTAGGAGTTGAACTGTTGCTGGATGTAGCCCATCTGCTCCTCCAAACTTGTACACCCTTTTCTGTGATGAGGAGACTAATCTACATTCACTACACGAAACTGCTTCTGTGTATTCTGGCTTTTAATTGGATTTAGCCATTGGGGGATCCCTGCCAGGAGAGTAAGGAGTAGGAAGTTGGGTATCTGGTCTCCCACTCTCTTTGGCAAGGTTGCCTGAGGCTGGCGACACACCTCTGTTGGTGGTCACTTCCCTTCTCAAGGTTTAATGTCTATCTGACTCTCCACTTCTGAGGTCCTGCAACAGCTCCCACTCCTCTCACTGCTTAGGCCTGTGGTGGGCTCAACTCCAGCATTTTCCTCATGATTCCCCTACATGCTGCCCACATCCTTGTAAATGGTCTCTTCATTAATCTCTTTGTAAGTTATCCTAATTTGAGGGTGTCATCTGTTGTCTACTGGAATCCTAACTGATACAGAGCTAAATTCCTTATAAGCATTATTCACATTTAACTCTCACAACCCTTTGAGGAAGGTTTGATTATCATCTCCAGTTTATGGATAAGGTAACTGAAGTTCAGAGAGGCTAATTAACCTGACCAAAATTATATAATGCATTGCTGATCTAGTGTTGGGATTTCAGCAATCTGGCTCCAGAGGCTCTGGTTTTGATGGCTGATAAGAATTTGCTATCCTGATTTAATAAAAGGGGGAAAATAAATTACAGATCACACACTGCTATGAAAAAAATAATGCTGACTGCAAAGTTTTAGGGTGAATTACTATATGTGTAGATTGTCTCATATGGTACATTTTTTGAGAATAGTAAAGAATTATGGAAATAAGGTCTTAATTAGGCTGTAGGAAATTTGCCATTGGAATTTCTAGATTTTTGTCAACAACTAAGGAAACACAGAAACACAGATAAGACAGACTTACCAAATTTGGGGATGATGCTAAGCTGGGACAGAAGACTAACAGAATTTCAAAATTGTTAATGACCTGGAAAAACTAGAGAAGGCAAATGAAATAAAACAGAATGGCAATAAATATTGCATTGTACTATGTTTGTGTTAGTCAACTGTCTTGCTTGCTAGAGGCAGAAATCCAGCCCATATAGGCTTAAGCAGAGAAGAGTATTTATCAACTCAATTAACTAAAGATTTTATAAATGGACGTTAAATAAAAATGAATGAAAGGGCTCAAAAGATGTCAGATGAATTCTCCCCTTCAGTAAATTTCTTTTCCGCTTTCAACTATGTTTGTTCTTGAGAAAATTTCTCTCATATGCGGGTTGATATTTTGCCTCTTGGGCTCAGATCCAGTAGAGGACAAAAACTCTTTGGAGTATCTCTAAAAATGACCCAGAATTATATATAGTTGGCTATGAAATAGACCAATGACCTGTGACTGGACTGTTGCCAGAAGACTGCAGTGGTCTGACTGTACAGGCAAGTAACATAGGCCCACCCCAGAAAAAGAAATGGTTCCACACAACCACATAAATACAAGTCAGAAAAGTGTGACATACAAAAACCCCAGAAAGATCTTACAAGAAGAGTGCGAGTTGTATAAGGCAAAAACACAATGAAAACCAATGACAAAATTAGAAACAATCTGAAAAAATACAGAGTGAAGAAGACAAACGTAACTATAATATTATGAGGGGTGCCTGGGTGGCTCAGTCGGTTAAGCGTCCGACTTCGGATCAGGCCATGATCTCACATGCATGGGGTTGAGCCCCACGTCAGGCCCTGTGCTGACAGCTCAGAGCCTGGAGCCTGCTTTGGATTCTGTGTCTCCTTCTGTCTCTGCCCCTCCCCCACTCATGAGCTGGCTCTTTCTCTAATAAATAAATGTAAAAAAATTTAAAACATATATATATATATATATATATATATATATTATTAACATTAGAAAGGCTTTGGGGTTTTTAGCTAGATTTTTATTGAAGTATAATTGACATACAGTATACTATTAGTTTCAGGTGTACATCATGATGACTCAATATTTTTATACATTATGAAATAATCTCCATAGAGATTTGTAGACAGTTATCATCTGTCACCAAAGTTATTACAATATTATTGACTCTATTTCCTATGCTGTACCTTATATCTCCATGATTTACTTATTTGTAATTGTAAAATTATAAATTGTAAAATATAATTTGTACCTTCTAACTTTCTTCACCTATATCACCCATCCTTCCCAAGAACTGCCCCCTCTGGTAACCAACATTTTGTTTCCCATACATATGAGTATGTTTCTGTTTGTCTGCTTGTTGTTCTAAATTCCACATATAAGAGAAATCATACCATAGTATCTTTCTCAGTCTGACTTATTTCACTTAGCACAGTCAGGTCTAGGTCCATCCATATTGTCACAAATGGCAACATTTCATCTTTATCCATTCATCTATTGATGGACACTTAGCTTGCTTCCATAGCTTGGCTATTCTAAATAATGTTGCAATGAATATAGACATGCATGTATCTCTTCAAATTACTATTTTATTTGGATAAATGCCAAGAAGTATATTTTTTGAATCATATGGTAGTTCTATTTTAGACTTGTTGAGGAACCTCCATACTATTTTTCACAGTGGCTGCACCAATTTACATTTCCACTAAAAGCATACAAGGTTTACCTTTTCTCCACATCATCACCAGCACTTGTTATTTCTTGTCTTTTTTATAAGTAAGCTAAATGACTAACATGGGGCTTGACCTTATGACCCCAAGATCAAGAGTCACATGCTTCAACAACTGAGCCAGCCAGCTGCCCCATATTTCTTGTCTCTTTAATAACAGCCAATCTAGTCACTGTGAAGTGATATCTCATTTTGGGGTTGATTTGCATTTCCCTGATGATTAGGGATGCCAAGTATATTTGTCCTGTTGGTCATCTTTATATATTCTTTGGAAAAATGTCTACTCAAGTCCTCTGCCCATTTTTCCATCAGGTTGTTTGACTGGCAAAAGTTGTATTGGTTCTTTATATATTTTGGATATTAACCCCTTTTTGGATTCATGATTTGCAAATATCTTCTCCCATTCAGTAGGTTGGCTTTTGTTTTACTGACAGTTTCCTACACTATATGGAAGCATTTTAGTTGGATGTAATACACGTTGGGGATTACAGATGATGTGAAACTCAATATGAACCAACAGGGTAATGTGGAAACTAAAATATAGGCACAGACTCAACTGACCAATGTATATTGTTCACAGCAGTAGAAGCAATATTTATTATATAAAGCTGCACTTATCAGATTATACCTGGAATATCATTTTAGGTGATAAATACAATTTATGAGAGATATTGAAGAA